>NW_013669596.1:51738-56040 GCF_000517525.1 Limulus polyphemus
CATCATTGCTATTGAAATAAAACATACAAAAACACGTGTGAAGGGGAGGAAATAAAACATACAAAAACATGTGTGAAGGGGAGGAAATACAAAATACAAAAACACGTGTGAAGGGGAGGAAATAAAACATACAAAAACACGTTTGAAGGGGAGGAAATAAAACATACAAAAACACACATATATGTATATCTAACCTTCATTCACTTTCATTTTAACAAAAACACAGATGTAGAAACTCATTTGTTACAAAAGTAGAATATAAGAAAAACAAGTATTGACAATACTATCATGTAATGACTAACAAAGTCTTATTGGTACTAAAAAGAAGTACATTATTTATGCATAACAAAATATACTGATTTTACACCAAAACTAATATCCTACTGCATCTACCTTTTGCTCATATGTCACTCTAGATTTAATGTTAACACTATGACACTGTTTTAAAGCTGAATAAACTTTGATGAAATCAATAAATTGCTGGATAATCGCCAATGCACTGAGCCTTATTTTGAACTTATTTACTTTTTGCAATTTTTAGGAAACAATACAAAGAGAGTACACAAAATCTAGAACCAATACCTTAAAATAGTTTATTACAATGTCACTTACTGTTAGATTTAAACCAAGTCTTTTCTTTTTATTTTTAATGTCAAAAGTGGGGACACAAGAATTAAACATGAACCATTTACTAAAAGGTTATCCAAGGGGAAGCATTTCATATAATCAATTACTGTTGTAAATTGAAAATGGAATTTTGAAGAAGAAAAAATTTTTTACAAGTCGCAGGTCAATAAAAATGTTTACAATTAAAGAATAATTTAGAAATAAAAAGAACATAAAAAAAGGCAACCACATTGTAATTTATTGAATGAAATTTTAAAAAATTACTAAAACAAATAACCTTGTTTTCTACATTTCTTAAAGGTGAAAAAACTGAAAAAAGAAGACTAACGCTTGCATGTACATACTTCAATTTAGACCAATCAAATTTTTTTTAAATAAAAGTAAAGAAAAGATGAAACCAAGTTTTACCACTTTACTTAAGAGGAAATCTTAAAATACTCTGCCCAGTGCTTATTTAATAAGAAAAGTTTAAAGGGTAAGTATTTTGATGCTAAATGTACTCTTTGCACTTTACCAGATGAGCTAAGATAAATACCAATAAATGACCTGATTTGCAGTTTAAGCATAAATCATGTTATCTTTCATTCACTACCTCCACTGATGCATGTAATATTGGTAATAAAAACTAAAACATTTCTATGGACCTTATTCTATGTATTGGACAATGAGAATATAGAATTTTCATCTATTTCACATTCCACTGTAATTAAACAATTTCTATAGTTTTATATTCTGTGCCTCTAACAATGCAACTACCCTGCAGTTGAGTTGATCCACAACCAAGTTTCGGGAAACTCTTTTCGCAGTACAATATACCGTGGACCTTTAGGAGTTGTCTCTGGCAGCTGAGAAGGTGGCTGTAGAGCATAATCTAATGGGTTTTCATCGATGACAATAACACCCCGAGGCTGTGCTGTTGTGAAAACAGAAGGAAAGAATAGGAACGTGTACAAAGAGGATGGACAAAAGACAAGAAGTAAAAGGGTACCTTATGTCCAGTAGCTTGAAAGAATCCTAACTACCATGCTAGTATTTTTCACAGGTTAATATTGATATTATACAATGGAATAAATTAAACCAGCTTAGATTTTTTTCCTCTTAGCTTCCACCTCTAAATACTTCCCGAGTATTACAAAGCAAGCCAAGTATGAAATACCTTTAATCACATAATTTAAAAAATTTAATATGTTTTTAAAGCAATGTTTACTAAAATGATCAAATTAAAAGTGTTCATTAATATAGATATGTTTGGAGAATTGATTTTAACAAAAATTAGAATTTTCCCAGTGCTTGTCATTATAGTAGGAGCTGTTAGAAGAGGAGAGGTAAACAAAATAACTTTTTTGCAACATTTATCTTTTGTTAATAAGTCTAGATTATGCCTGACTATAACTTAAAACATATTTCTATTCAACTATATTCTATTACATAAAGAACTATTTCTGAGGAAGCTGTAATACACACATACTGTTTGTCCCAAAGGAATTAACATGAATACGTTAATTCTTTAGATGCTACAATCGAATTTAACCAACTTGACCTTTATAGCCATTTGGTGCGACAAGCGGATTTACTCCATTGTGTCACAAAATCTTTTCCTCATAGTGCAACAATCTGAATACTCGCACATACTGCATGTGCATACACCACTGAGCAAAAGTGCAACTAGTGGATTTTGATATTGAAAAAGTACTAAAAATGGTCAAATTATAAATTTCATTTGTTAGTGGATAATTGACACTTTGAGAACCAACCCGAAATTTAATTATGCACTCAAAGGGTTAAAGAAGTACATTATTTAAGATCTATGCTCTTATTTGCTTTACAATAAAATATGCTTGCAAAATATTAGTTATTCAATATTTACTGTATTATAGAACGTTTACATCAAATCACATTTTGTTCAGTATAATTCAGTGACGATTCCCAGATGAATAGGAGCAGATTTACAACACCTTAATTGAATGAAGAAATGCGATTTATGCCAAATTGCTTTATTTTTCTATATTTATGAGACATCACCTACCGTTTGATCTAAAGTAGAATTTTTGGCTTTTCGTTTCTCCTAAGCGTTTTTGGATAGATTTACATTAAGAGAGTACCACTTAAACTGCTAAATCTTTGTTTATCCTGTTCAACTCAAAATCCTGATAAATTTTATAAGTATGTTTTAAAATGAAAATAAGATAAATTTTCCTTAACTGCAAGCCTATATCCCTAATAATGTTTTTAGCTCTAAATATCACAACATTTAATTACAGAAAAATACTCATCTTATTTAAGTATTACATACTTGTACATTAATTTCATAAAAACAACATTTTTACACTTCACTGGACAACAGGTACACCTAAAAAACAGATTTTGTTAACAGCTTAGACAAAATAATAATCATGCATCACTTACCAGTCCCCCCCATGATTGAGAGAGATCACATGTGACATCATGCAAAGCTCAATCATATTTGATTAAACAAGAAAATCATGCATTGATTGTTTATAGCTATCCATACAGAATGTAATTGTGGCCATGGTTCATGCATACATAAATTTCTTGTCATGTTTACCATTTTTGTTGTTGTTTGTTTCACTTTGCACAAAGCTATACAAGGGTTACCTGTGCTAGCTATCCTTAATTTTGAAGTGATAAACTAGAAGGAAGGCAGCTGGTCAACACCACCACTCCCATTTCTTGTGCTACTCTTTTACCAATGAATAGTGGTGCTGACCACAACATTATAACATCCCCACTGTGAAAAGCACAAGGATATCTGGTGATGGGATTCGAACATGTAACCCACAAATTATAGGCCAAGTGCCTTAAGCACCAGGACTTCTTTTTAATTGTTTTATACTTGTTCACTGACAACCACTGTGTAATGACTCTGAAAGTATTTTATTATCCCTAGAAATCATCTTGGAACAATTCATGCACCATAACCACAGCAGAAGTAGAATTTCCTACCTGAAAATGAGATTTTTTTTTCTTTATGTTAAAGAACATAACTTTACTGTTAAAGAACAGTAACTAAAGCATAAGTTTTTAAACACAAAAAAAGAAAACTGGGAAAAAGTGATTAAACATTTTGCCACAGTTCAATCAGTTAAAAAAAAAAACTGCACAGATAACTCATCCTGACTGTTTTGGTCGATACATCTTTACTCTTAGAAGTTTGAGTGAGAGTAGCTTACAGCAAGGCTTCCAAAAAGCCAGTTCTCAGTGTGGAACAGAATGTGCAAAAAATATTAGTCTGGTTAGAATGTTAAACATATTGTTATTTGTGATGAGATACCTAAACAGAGCTAAAAACAAATTCAAGATACAAAAGAAGAAAAAAAATTATATAATTTTATACCTTAAGGCAGCATTTCCCAAAGTGTGGGGTGTACCCCCCTCAGGGGGGCACAAACGATTATGGTTGAGTCAATAGTGTAATAATGCAAAATTAAGCATTTTAATATTATTTTCATTAATGAAAAATATAAGTAATTACTACAACACATATAGCATTTTAATGTGTATCTGTGTGTTTCATCTTGATCGTCATTTAACTCACCCTTTCACTCACTTAAAAAAAAGAAAAAATAGGGTGTGTGTGTGTGTGTGTGTGTAAGAACCATATTTATCAACGAATGACATGGATGAAAAAAAAAGTTTGAGAAATTCCTCTTTAAG
>NW_013669596.1:56189-62584 GCF_000517525.1 Limulus polyphemus
ATCAATAGTTACATATAATCAGTAAAATGTTTTACAGGTTTATGTTTTGTTGTGTGTAGTTAAAGAAACCCCACACTATCATGCAAAGAATGTCACTAACACCAAAGCCACAATGCACAGCACCATGCAGTGGAGAGAAAAAAAAAAGACTACTACAACAATTTAATCCAACAACCACTCTTCCAAGTTATGATATGGGACCCCTATTGTATTACTTCAATTGTAATTATGTTAAATTACTGTCAAATTATGAATATCACAACTATTACTCTAGGAATAATATTTTGGCCCAAAACAGAACTTGTTCATCATTAAAAACAAAATGCTCCAATCTACAAGCAATAATTAAAAATATTTTATTACATAATAAGCTTAACTTTGAAAGCAGAAATGAAAGTTACAATGTAAATATTATTTCAATTAAAAAAAACAACTTAGAATACCCATGTTTTTCTAACAATGTTTTTCCTTGTTAAGGACATGACCTGGTAGATACTTCCAAGATTTAATATCATTTTACTCTTGAATATGATATAGACAACTTCAATCAGACACATTAACATCCATAAAAAGGCATAGAAGACTAGTAATATTACATAACATTCAGCTCAAAACTAAAACACAGTCCAAAATAATTGTTTCATTATTAATATTTCTCAGCATAATTTTTCAGACAAAAAAAAAAAAAAATTTTACACTTACAAATGTGAATAAAACAACTGTACATTTCCTATAAAACATAGTTTAGACACATACGCTGCAAAAATCATGATCTCTGCAGATGAATACAAAGTATATCTTACAGATCTAGCAAATAATACACACAACTGAAAGTTTTTCTCCAGTTCACTCATACATACATGAACACGAAAATACATTTAACAAGCATTGAAAGAAAAACTGTAAGCAAACAGCGTGGTAATGGTTTAAAAAAACTGTAAGAAAACAGCATGGTAATAGTTTAAAAAAAACTGTAAGCAAACAGCATGGTAATGGTTAAAGTAATGTTCTAATATTATAAATACAGAGCATCAGACTTTAGTATGTTAATTAAAAGTAGGCTTAAGCAAGCTTCACTTGTTAGATAAAAGGCATTTCAGAATGGCCAGAATCATTAGGACAACTAATAAGTAACTTGCAAATGAAAATATTTTCTTATTCATATCACGAGAGAAAAAAAAAAACGGGGGAAGAGGGAATCCTAATAAAATCAAATTTCAGACCCAGCGTAGAATATCTTATTGAAAGGACCTAAATGCAAGTATTGTTTAGATATGACAAAATCTTACCACTGCCAATCTTAGCTGTTGCTCTAAAACATCTCCTTTTATGGCAAAGTTAATCATTTTGCTTATGGGATTGATCAAGCTTTTAATATACAATATTTTCCACTGCCTATAGTAATTAAGTAAATTCTCACATAACTGAAAGCAATTTATATATGTTGTCATTAACTTTTAATTAGAATGTACAACATGGTTAACTGTTAATATATTATTTTGAGATTATTATTTTAATGAAGTGTTTTATTTTTGGGATATATGCTTGATAAAACTAAATATTGTCTACCTTACAGCATAGTAAATTTATGCTTTCCTATTCAAAAGTAAAACTAGTAACAGAATTATATAGCTTAGCATTGGTATGTAAGAATATTTCTAAGAGATTTAAAAGTTACTTAAGTAGTTTCTATTAATAATAGTTTTTACGTACAGCATTTCTTACCTATGAATTATATGATACTTTGAAATTTAATACAAAATATGAATATTCCAGTAGATAGGAGAATAAAATCAAGAGAACATAATACATTCTTAAAACAGTTGCTGTAAAACATCACTTAAAAAGGAAAGAAAAAAGTTTACAACCTAACAGAAATTACAAATCATTGTGAGCATGTAATTTGGTTCAAAGTAAAAAAGAACTGTGGAAATGATCTCACTTCCTATACAAACAGAAAGGCACAGCAGAAATAAAACAACTTATACACAATGTTTTAAAGTAATGAAGTGTTGTAACATTGGAGCTTTCAACATCAGTGTCACCTTACACACACAAACAGGCTAAATAGCCAATTCAGAGACCCCCCTAAGGTTCAGATGTAACCATCTATAATTGTGTACTACTGATAACAGAAGGCTGCCAACCAGCAGCATCTGCTCTCACAAAGGATTTTGAACTGAATAATGAGATGGACTGTAACAAAAAGTTCACAGCTGAAAGTGCAAAACATATTCAACAGTATCATGTCTTACAGAGTCTAGAGCCCTTTGCTCTGATGGACCTCCACAGATAATTTCAAGAGTTATTGCAAAAGATGCAAAACACAAACACCACACAACTGATCCAATAACAAACATATCAGATCATTCTGTTGTAAAATTTCTTCACATTTTTTTTTAAATACTATGAGCCCCTCCATTTTGTGTCTTGCTTTGCTATCAACAGTGGCTTAGTTCAGCACTGATGTCTTGAACCCTGGGTCTTTCAATATATATTAATAATATCATTCAACTTGAAATTGGAGTGATATGTGAACAAGTGTTGATATATTCAACATGTTAATCTCTAAATGTTCAATTCATACAAGTTTTTCTTCAGTTTTTAACTGGTTCATCCCTATTCTGGTAAGGGTAAAGGGAAGAATTAAATGGTTTAGTCAACAAGGTACTAGAGCTTTATGAGAACAACTCTAACTTTAATTTTAGAATTCTGTTCAATAAATAAATTTGTTTTCACAAGAATGTTGAAGTTCCTACAGAAAAATATTGTGAAATATTTCTTTTTACTAGATATGCCTAACTTCATTCTGGCCATTCCGTTCTAAAGGTTAATAACCATACCCTGCTTCCGTGTTACTCCAAAGCCATGTTTCAGGAAAATATTTTCGAAGTTTAACACCTTTGTTACGTACAGACTGAACTTTTTCCAAAAATGGTGAAGCAAAATCATCCTCAATTTCTTCAAAGGCTACTGAATTGGATCTATAGAATACTTCAAACAAAAATTATTTGTGCGTGGTGTGTGAAAAAAATTTACATTTTAATGAAAATAAATTTGACTTTATAACACCATTAACAAATTTTTTTTCTTAAACATTAGCACGTATAAATCATATTTTGTGTTTCTAATACAAATTACAATCTATACTTCTTAAAAGCCACTTAAAATCTTGATGTTTATAGTATTTATAATTTTCATATCCAGGTCTGCGAGCTAATGACTAATTTACTAAACTTCTCACATTAGATAAAAAGCTTATATGCTAGTTTAACCATCACAAGACTACTCAACCTAAAGTCACAAGTTCAGGACTTTTTTGAAATTATGATCTAACCATATGAAGGGCTGAACTGTAAATTAAACTGTTTTTACCTGGAAAATGGTTCAGAGGAGCTGCTATAATGTAAGAATCACCACATTATTGCTGCAAACTTGACTGTAGTGCTTGCACTTTTATTCGTTATAGTGTAACTGATTATTTAAAATTTATAACTGTTTGCAGAATGTGAATTTCAGTTCACAAAAGTTGCATGTAATTACTTCAAAAAAATGGGTAAAAAATGTCAATGAATAAATATTTGTAATCAGTGTGAAAAAATTCTAACAAAGATCAAATTATAAAGCTTATGTTATATAATTAAGATACTTACTCAATTCTTCATACTTGTACACAAGGCCATTGGTAAGAATCACAACCCCAGAATCCTTAAAAAATGAACATCATTAACTTCAGTTAAATTATTACAACAGAATAATCCAGATTTTATATACTGAACATACAACTCCAAAATTTCACAGATAAGATCATTTCTTTACCTTTAAATGTTTTTGTATCTGTTTAATCACAAGCATGAGTTTAAATATGAATAAACTATAAAACTGTCATACATGTATACATATTTCTTAGCATTTTTTAATAATATTTTTATCATACATTGTTAAAAAAATGCAAGGAGATTGTAAATTTTGTAAACTTAATACACTTTATTTTTTCTTTTTTGCAGATAAGTGTGTGTAAACAACAAAAGATCAATAAGTGAATGAAGTCTTTATTAATTAATACTAAACTTACACTAAATATCTGTGATGCAGAAATAGAACCTGGCCACCAAAGGGAGCGCTTCCTCCGTCGCTTGTACCATGGAGGCCAAAATATGTTTTCCTTGCCAGCATCGTAAGTGCCAAGTTCTTCTGTAACCTGCATAAATAGCATCACTTCCATCATATACAAAATGTAACAAACATATTTCTAAGCTCTGTGTGTGTGTGTGTGTGTATATACATATATGCATGTGAGATTTGAAAAGTACACTACTGATATCACACATTCTTCTAAGGCTGCTGATACCCTGACCAGTCATTACAGTCATTATTTTTACCAGATCACTTTTTTTTTATATAATAAACAAATTTTTTATAAACAACCACAAAAATTAAAAAACAGATCAAAACACAGTATCAAGTATTTATTTATCATAAAAATTTGGCAAATTACAAGTGACCTTGTAGAGCTGCCTTTAGTAAGTTTTTCAAAGTTTTTAATAGGCTTTACTTCCCAAAACAATTTTTTAACAAGACTTCACATTTCATTTAGAGTAAGCTTAATAAATTTGAAAATATTTTAACAATCTAATAAATTCACAAAACAGCATTAGTACTATTGTTCTACGAATATTTGCTTATGTTATTTATTCAATCTTAATGCAAATTGTTCCAACCAAGATATATGTTATTAGATTTTACAGACACTAATGTCGAGGTTGAGCACATTTGACTTTCAAAGTTAAGGAATATCAAAGTGTCAAATGCGATGAAGTGCTTAGATTCAAATATTATTATTCTACTTTGTGAATAACCAAAATACTGATAAGCTACTTGTGAAAATAAACTTTAAGAGATCCTCAAAAACAAATGAAAAAACTTGACAATAAGATCTAACTGTTTTGATACTTAACCATCTCATTCTTATACAAACCAGTTTATATCTTGATGTTCTTGCATCGATCATATCTTAAGATACTTGTGCGAAATAGACTAGTTAGTCTCTTTAATACTTTAATTATTTGTCTGTGGATAACCCACAGTGTTTCATTTAAAATCAAAGACCCCCCCCCCCCAATTATAGGTTTTCATAGCTTACATAAATGGTACTTTATTTTGTCGTGCTGAAAATAATTATTACATTTGGAATTTTAAAGTTTCTTAATGTGACTTACTATGATGAATATTAAAACACATTTACTAGCTAGATAATAAAATAGAACATGTCAGACACTGTTAACTATTAGTACTTACATCTTGTTGTGTTATGTCATTTCCAGATTTCAATAACAGAATACTTTGGTCAATACCTAACACTCCAACATATGCATTAGGCTTAGTTTGGACTTGCACTGCTACCCTGCCACCAGGCTTTGTTGTTTGTACATCTGTACTGAGGATAACCTAAAAATAAAGAATACCAACAGTATAAAAAGTATTTTGAAAACAAAGTCGTATTCGACATCAAACATTACATTAAACTTCTTACTTACTTTACCATGAAACTCTAAACAAAAATTTATGTACGTAAAATTAAATGTTTATGATTAATTGATATTCTAAGAAAAAAGGAGATAGTCTTTCATGAAACTCATTTAAATCTGAATTTCAAACAATTTATTACTTGTGTGTTGTCAATGCAAAACTCAAACATTTATAAATGAAAGAAAATTTGAATGAAATTTGGTAGGGATAATTTCACACGACATGATAGCAGTTTGAATTTTAAGTACAAATTGTGTACAAGTAAGATGTCATGATGATGGAAAAGAAATAAACTTGAACATGTGATTTATATAAACCTAGATAGTTTTATTATTGAGGGTAGAGGTAGATAGTTTTATTATCGGGAGGAGGGGAGTGCAAGACATTTTAATAACCAGTTAGTACTCTTTATGTTAAAAAAAATTTGACTTTACTTGGGCTTCATAAGATTATTCTAATACAAGCATAAAAATGTTTTGTTCTAGTGAAATAATATCCTTGAGGCAACTAGTAATAAAAAAACATGTAAAGGACTGTAAAATATCTTTCTAACTTCCTAGTATCAATGATATGTTTAAGAAACTAAAAGATGCACTTTACAAACTGAAAATTGTACAAACCCCTGTTCTAAAAACACCATCCACTTCAAAGTTGACAGCATCGGCTACTACTTCTTTGTTTTCTTTACGAACGTAATATACTACTACTCGGGCCTTTGGAGCCATACGATGAGTGAGCAAGAAACTAAACTTGTGCACAGTCACTTCTGGAACTTTTACTGTTTGAGCAAACACAATATCTCCTCTTCCCATAACCTGATGAAAAAAGTATAGGTCATATTACTTCTAAACAGGGTTAAGTGCAAT
>NW_013669596.1:63028-65412 GCF_000517525.1 Limulus polyphemus
TGATTTTTCACTCATAAAAACTGAGCAAGAACAAGTGTACCCAATTAATTTTAAACAGCATTAATATTTGTACATAGATGTAGGTGTTTGTGACAGTTTTCTTTAGTAATTTGGTATTATTTTAAAAGCCCATAGTATTATTAACAAAATGAAACTGAAAATATCATAAAACTAGTATTTGTTATTTTTGAATAAAAATATAACCCTGTAGAAAATATACCAAATCATATAGAAAACACAAATTGAATCATAGATACAAAAAAAACACTCTAAAAGAAAGTTATCTGTGAATAATATGCAAAAAATAGATGCAGAAAACACAAAAACGATAATTAGCTTGAGAAAACATGTAAAACATTAGGTAGCTAGAGATAATATACCAAAATATATAGAAAACATGAAAAACTTATAAAGTAAATGTGTAACTTACTTAATGCACAAAAATAATACCTGATAAACTAGCTGAGAGAAAGGTTCTGTTGCATTCACTTCAAACTCAACATTCTGGGCAACTACTGGAACAGGTGTTTGCATAGTAACTTGTATGAAGTTTCTACTGGGAGAGCGTGCTGCTTCAACACCATCAATGTAGTGAATCTGTCCTCGAAATTCAGCCTGCATCCCTAAAACATAGATATCATCCTCATTAGGAGGATAAAATTCAAGTTTAACTAGACCATTCTTGGGTACCCAGTACAATGACGTTTTCCAGGCACTTTCGTTATAAGAGTATCCATATCTCAGCTTCAGCTGATTTTCTCTGTCATCCACTGGAGTATCATCTTGGTAGGCAACTTTTAGCTGCAAGAACAAAAGACTCATGAGGAATAACCTACTCTCCTGGAAGGACTATTGAAAATATCTAATACTGATATCTAACACTCAATATTTGAAAATAATTCCAGATGCAATGAAGAATACACTTAATTTAGTTTTAGATTTTGAAATAGCATAAACATATCTGTGCTTATATTATCCAACCATTTCATTATGACAAACCATAAGGATTAACAACTGATTCAGAATTTCTGACTCGTTACTTTATTAACTGAATACCTTTTTCTTTCGGACATTCTAATTTATTAAATCATTTTTCATTAGTTTAAACACAGCATAATGAGAGGTTCAAATACAATTTTGGTTTTTAATTACTTAATAAAATAAATCTTACTGTGCCAATAATCTTGTAGCCAAAAAAACTTTTCTATGGTACTGGTGGATCTACCGTTGTTATTTAAGTGGTTTTATCTTTAATATTATGCATTCAAAGAAACAAATATAAACATTAATGAAATTACAATCTGAATATAACCTATACATAATTATGCAATATCCAAGTATACAAAACATTTTCGGTTATTTTCAATCTCACAAATATTCTAATTATTGAATGTTCAATATTTACCATATTCAATGTTTAGAGAAAGACAGAAATGTTCCAATTTTAGAATGCTTATTTCTATATGTCTGCATCTAATGATAAATACATGTGTATAGCACAACTTACAAAACATGTGTATTTCAGACCAGGCTTAAAGGTTTCAGATGTTTTGATTAATTGAACTTTAACTTCATTATCATAAATCCATAAAGTGTTAGTGGTGTTGTATTTCCTGCTGGTTAGCCCATCTTCCACAAGAGCAAAGAATTCTATCTCTCTTCTAAACAAGTCTTTCCGCAACTTTAAATCTCTTTGTAAAGTCAAAGGAATGTCTACAGTTCCATCAATCTGCAAACGAAATTTAAACCAAAAGGAATTTGTTTTTTGATAATACAAACTTTATATGCAAGAATTAAATGTTAGGCTGAACCTTATGTACCCAGATATTTCTTAGAATTAGAGTAATCATATTGGCTGACTTATTTATTAGATGTAAGGTAATAAAGATTAAAACCTTATAGGAACATACTTTTGTGCTTAAAGAGTTATGGTGAAGATTTCTATTCACCTTATGCTATCATCATGACAAACTTTTCCTTCACTAAATGCATACAATTCATCAGACCTATTATAATTAAACTAAGGAACAATGTCACAGTTTAGAAATTATTTTATTCACATAGCGCATACCAGGTTATATAACACTACATTTGATTATGACAAAGAAATTAAAATATATATACAATATTCTTCTCCAGTCCTTTAATGGACACATACGTAAAAACAATATTTTTTAATTAAATAAAAAAGAAAAACCAATAAAACTTATGCCAATATATTTTTGATTTATTTATTCTTAGAAAATGTTTCTACTACCTGGAAAAACTGCCCCCCCCATCTTTTCTTAATTTAGACTAGTTATGGTCTTGGAAAGAATTAACAACTATACAGGAAACAAAATAGTCAATGTTTTCATCCAATTAACTGTTATTGGGACCTCTGT
>NW_013669596.1:65958-78232 GCF_000517525.1 Limulus polyphemus
CACCTTAAAATGAATTAAAGCCATTTTCTACTACCTGGAAAAACTGACCCCCATCTTTTCTTAATTTAGACTAGTTATGGTCTTGGAAAGAATTAACAACTATACAAGAAAAAAAAAAGTCAATGTTTTCATCCAATTAACTGTTATTGGGACCTCTGTTGAAGGTCATTAGAAAAAACCTATACATTTTTTTTCTCTTTAAGTCTTCTTAACAATTTTCGTATTTTACCACATTATAGCTGTATTCCTTATTTTTTATTACACTGTCAAGTGGTATTTAGGTTTTTCAAGTTATTTATCACGTTAAGACAACTCTGGTTTATGTCCATGTAGCTAAATATTAAGCTTTAAAAGGTTAAAAAATTATTATATATAAATACATTATATTGGTTTTTAATTTATATGCAATCAGCAGAAATTAAAGTCAGAATATGATGAGCTCATACAGTTTCAAATATAAAAAGTAGAAGTTGTGGTTCAGATCTCACCTCGACTTTTCTCTGAATAGATTCGTAAGGCCTAACAGACAAACTGTTGTATCTGGTGCGTGGAGCAACTGTAAGAGTAAGGTCTCCTTTCACAGGTTTACCATACGTATATCTGATGGAGAATCATATTTTTAATTCACCAATGACTAAGGTTTCATGTAGGGGCTCTAATAAACTATACATTAGATACAATTACAAATTTGTACGATACCAACGAACTTTTCTCACACTCACTACAAGTGTTCTCTAAAGAATGTAATACATCATTAATAATTAACACTGACCAGCATAATTTTAAGTTGAAACTTGCACTAATAATTTCTGTAATAGCACAAAAAGCTTGTCATTATTTAGTTATATAAACCAAAAAAGCAAATTAATATTCATATCATGGTAGCTCTGATTTAAGTCAAAATGGAGGAAAAAACTAATTGTTTCTTTTCTGAGGATCAAAAGTTTTTCTTTTGGATAATTAATACAGGGTGATGTAAAAATTGCACATTACCATAATTTTCAACACT
Organism: Limulus polyphemus; assembly: GCF_000517525.1. NCBI lineage: Eukaryota > Metazoa > Arthropoda > Merostomata > Xiphosura > Limulidae > Limulus > Limulus polyphemus. Next base: position 66,968 of record NW_013669596.1, read on the forward strand.
GACTTTACAACTATTCAAAATGCATACCAATTATATCAGAACAAAATGTCACAACAGGATAATTTAGATTCTTGCAAAGTTAATGACATCCTAACCAATTACAGTAACAAAAGAAAAAAAGTGAAACAGAAATCAGTTTTACCACAATCTTAGTAAGAACAATATTTATCAGCAGTACATTACTTTTGCATCACCCTGTAAATTTTTTTCATTATATAACTATCACAATATCTTCTCAGGAATCTCAAAGTCAAATACTAACTTGTTACTTTGGTATTATGAAAAGGCTAATTCAAGACTTTATGACTTACTATTTGGTATTCTTCTTTCTACAGCAAGATATGGAACCTAATTTTACCAAAATATGGCCAGTATTTTTTATTATATTATATATAAACGACTGAATGTAGTTCTTTGGCTACAGCTTTAGTCTATTAGCCTAAAGTACGTATGTCCAAACAAGATCCAGGAAACATTTTTTGTATCAAAGTTTATGAGCTTAATCCTAATTGACTTTGTAAAGAATAAGGTTTGTGAATTCACTCCACAGAAACAAAATACCTATCAAACTACATCAACTCAATCATTACCTATGCAAAACTGGTTTATTCCCATTTAGTCTACTCTAATGTAAACATATACCAAAATAAACGTTTTATATTTTTTCTGTAAACTTGATATGCCACTTTATTGTAAAATGAACAAAACTTTAAAGCAGTATCATAGTTTCTTCAGAACAAGCTAGGTTTTTGTGATATATATATATATATATATGTAGTATATATGTGCATGTACATAAGAAACATTGATGTGTAAATGTTTTAAAAGTTTATTTCATTGCATTGTAAACAGAAGGAATACAAAAATGCTTTGTTAATAAAACTTTGCCAAAGTGATATTTGTATCTAAACCTTATTCTATATTTGACAGCCTGATGATTGTATATTTTTTAGGGCCATTCTCATTTTGTCTACTCCAATTTAGTCTATTGCCAATGGGAGTAGATGAACAGGGATGTTACCACAAAACTATAACTGCAATGACTAATTCAATATCCAAGATAAACACTATTTCAACTTTTAGAAGTTTATAAGAGAGACTTACATGGCTCTAATAGTGGCAACAATAGAAGACTTGTTGTAAGTGGCATATGGAGGAAGATCAACCTTCACTTCAAAAGTAGGAAGAACTGCGAGACAACAACTCTTATGAAAATATAAACTTCCAGGTGAAAAAAAACTTAACAGTCACACAAGTTATCTCTAAATGCAAATATAAAACAAGCATTAGGAACAAGTATAAAAGGTTCCTCATCCCAACCATTCACAAACTGACACTAATACTTGCAGTTTTTGTTATAAACTGTTATGTTAAACTGTGTAGTTATGGTTTAGAAATAAACAGAAGCCAAAGATGAGTTTGTTTCTGTTATTATTAGGCAGCCTATGATGCAATGCTACTTACATACCTGTCCTCTGTTTATAGATACAAGTATCGAGTAATGTGTACATGGATTTAGGAATGCTGATAAACACATACAAATAGTAGCTTCCTTCCACATACAACTTTTCTATACTATGTATCAATAAAAGACAAAATACCATTTAATACATTTAAAATTTTTGATCATTTAATAGTGTTTACAACACAGAAGCATTTTATTATTGAAAATCTTAAAGACAATTTGACTGAAATTTGCTATTATTCAATTTAACACTTTTCTTAATTTCACTTTCTATTTAAACTATTACATAAAAATTTTGGTAGCAATATATTTATGGCATATGTTCTAGTTTTCTGTTAAAAAAAGAAAGTCAAATACTTCATGCCAAGATTAACGAAAAAGTTTTATTCTATACTCACCATACTCAGCAACTGTAAAAGATTTGTTAAAGCTCTGGCCCTAGAATTAAAAAATATCAAGTAGATCAATAAACAGGATTATCTCAGTTTCCAAGCTACTGTTATAAAACAAGCAAACAGGTTCAGACTTGTCTACACTATAAGAGTAACATATTTAGGCTTAATAACCAAATAACCAATATAATCACTGTACACCTCTAGCATGGTAGGCATGTTACTAAAGAATGACTAGTGCAAGTAAAAACAAAATTAACAAAGAAACAAGAGAGATGTGTTTATATATGTTTGTGTGTTCTCACTACTATGATTATGTGGTATAGGAATATACCAGAAGTTTCTCTTTCCTGAAGAATCTATATTTATTCTGAATTTATTATTAGTTCTGAATATGCAACAGTTTCGGTATAATACACTTGGTTCAGAAAACTGTTGAAGTTTCTCACTTCCGTCATTGCCTTATGGCTTTGTTTATCTTTCTCATACCAGATGACACAGACTTGACTTGTCAAAATGCTGCAGTAACATTCTGCTAGTCAAATGAACAATGTCTGTGTGTAGTTCTTCAGGAATTTGCTCTGAGAGAATGAAGCCTGAATTCCTATACACTGATCCAATAGAGATTATTGTTGAATTGCTCACACAAGTATACACAGATTTTTTGTCCTTGTACTAATAAAAATTATGTTTGTAGCATCTCGTACTTTATTCAGACCATTTATTCTTAGATCTAAACTCAGCCAGTATACCTTCTGCAATGTCCCATAACACCATATGTTGTGAAATCCCCAGTTTAGTGGACTTATCCAATAAAGATCTTGAGTTAATTTTGTTCACCTGAATATATCAAACTTATTTTGCACTTCTACCTTTTTGTATTAATACAATATAATCTAAATTTATCAGATGTTTCTGAATATGTGCAATTTTCACATAACATGTGGTATTGTATATGCACCACATTGTATGATTACTACTCGATTATCTAAAGTTAGGATGGTTTGTTGATCGCAAGATTAATAGGACACTAACTTTCCAAACTATCATGTAGTTTCACTACAAGAGATATATTCATAGGATATTGGATGATAGCTGCTTGATTAACAGAATTAAGGCAGCTGGAGTTAGTAGATGAAATACCTAGTCCATCAACAGTTTGCACAGCTGAATGATGACTAGAAGTTAAAAAAACTCAGCTGAGAAAACCTTGCAACATTTGCTTTTTGAGATACCAAGTGATTTTTTTCCAAGGTGGAATGTTTCACAGGAATCACTCCCCTGATCTAGCAGATTGGCAAGAGCTCTACAGAGAATACAGCATGATCATGATCTTTTCTGGGATACATGAAGAGTGTGTAACTTCTTCACTTGCTGCAAGAGTTGTGTTTTTGCAGAGTGTATATTTGATATACAATGTAGTAACAGCATGAATATTTAATCCTGACTTATGAGAAGTTTAGCTCAAAAGTCTTTAGTGTAAATTCTGTTGGCGATTATTTTGCGATGCCTGAAGGGAAAATTGTTGAGTAAACTTATGTAAATATGACTTGTATTCTTACTTGTTAATTTAACTTTTGTTATTTTCTTCAGTCTATATATGTAGATATTTTAATGGAATATTCTAAATCTTCAGCTTTTCTACTTTCAAGATGAACCACAATACAAACCAAGTATAGGTTCAAGAAACTAAGACTCCATGTATATACCCACACTCACACACTGCATACGGTTTGTAAGGGTGTGTCCTGTATCTTTAATTTCAGCATATTGTATTATTCTTTATCGTTAAAGGATTCTTTTTGGTGCTTCTTTTTATCTTATTTCATGTGTAGCATTCAAAGATTTTGTTTGTTTGTTTTGAATTCTGTGTAAAACTACTCAAGGACTTTACACCAGGCATTTCAGGCTTTGGTATTGAAAGACATTTTAGTAATGTTGGGGTTATCCTAAATGATGATTATTAGTGTAAAAGAATATTTTTTGGTGATAATAATTTTTTTTTTTCATGCAAGTGTGTTAAAAGAATCATTTTGTTCTATGGTACTATGATTTTGTATTATGACTGACTTCAGTATGATGTTAAAGAATATTTTTGAAATAACTCTTTGTTGAATGGTGTTCACTATAGACTGTATTTATAGATAAATATTTATGAATTCATGTTTTGTATTGAAGTGATTACTATGTGGAACACAATTCAAAGGATTTCTTTCTTTCACATTGTGCAATTGCAATTTTTCACTGTTCTGCTTGAAATATATTCCTTTAAAATATGAATTCTCTGTTAAAAGGTGTTTACGAATTATATTTCATTGTTCAAGGGTTATGATGTCTGTGTTCCATATAAGTGTTTAAAGGAGTATGAGAAGGTCACAATACTCCTTGACCAGTGTGTGTGTGTGTTTAAAGCCAATAAAATGTAAACTAATCATTGGTTTGAGATCAAGTCTGAAGTAATGGAAGGAGAAAAGAGTGGTATATAAATATACTGTGCATTTCTACATTCTTGTATTAATATAGTATTTATTATAAATTTATCAGTTATTTTGAGTATGTACACAATGATTTTCTTGACCATGTGTTATGTTGATTTCATTCTAGCTGCCTTTCGTCCTTGTCATTATACTGAAGTCACACCTGTTCTGGGTGCAAAAAAATAGACAGCAGTGTCCTTCAATGGTAGGTCAGGTGGTATATTGAGGTTATAAAATTTAAACAGACTGGTAGCTGACCTTGACCTGATCAGTTTGAAAGGAAGCTAACTGATCCAGCATTAAAGAGATGGATGATCATAAGTAAAAAAATTGCATTTGTGTTTTTGAATATATAGAAATTATTTACTTGCATTTTACATTGTCTCCTGACTATTATATTCTTACAAACTCAGTTATTCAGAAATCCAGTACTATTTTATAATAAGCATCTTGTTGTACATTCTGTTATTAACAAACCTATCCCATTGCTCTTAGATTAACTCAGTTTCATCTGAATATATCATAATTAGAAGTAGCATAAAAGTATGTGAGCACCTTTCTTAAATCTTATCTCACTATAATGGATGTAGCATGTATATATGTATGTGACTCAAATAATAAATATAATCTGGCGCCATCTATTGATTGGCATCACAAACAAAATTCCATAAAATTTTAACACATTGGGTATTCAAGATTTAGTCAATTAGACAAATAATTGTGGTATGTACAACAACCATTTCTTTATAATAGAACACAATTTTAAATAAAAGTACTCTCCTCACAACAAGAACACGACTTTCACTAGGACTGTACGTAAGGGTTATATTATATTTTTATTGATGATATTTTTAAATGTAGTACTGAGAAACTGGAGTTCTTAAAAAAAATCTAATACATTTTCAATAAATGGTACCACTTTTAATATATAAAAATATTACAGTTTATATCAATGCAATCAGTTGCATATGACTAAAGAGCACAATCCGAACACTTTTCCCATGCAATACTTTCCAGGAAAAAATTATTTTTTAGAAAATGTTCACTTTTTTAAAGTTTTTTTTCAATGAGATATGAATACTTTCATTAGTAATTACAAACACAAACAGACGCCCACAGAGTGGCATTTCTGCTAATTTAACTAAATAATACATACAAATCATAATAATAGTGTGCATATTTTGTGCAAACTTCGGGAAACAAGGAAATGAATATATAGTTAAATTCTACAATGTCGTTGACTTAGACAGTTGAATCAAACTTTTAATTTATTAAATAAAGGTTCTTAATCCTAAAAAAAAAATGAAAATTTCTATTGATGATTGGATAATGAATAAAATCTTTGTCTTTCTAGTTTCAAAACAACAATCCTAAGAGTTAACTATTATAAAACTTAAGGTACAAGGTGAGAACTATGAAATTTAATTTTTAGAATTATTGCAATGCTGAATTTCTGCTCAAAATAGCCAGTTAAGTGCAGAAAAGTCAACAAATTAATTGTTTAGAGAAGAAAAAGACAAGTACAACATACCAAGACATTCACAACAATATGCCAATCTCCCAGAACAGGTTGATCCGCTAATTGGAAGTCCAAAGACACAATACCTGAAAAAAAAAAGAAGCTTTAATCCAGATACAATATTTTTTAATAATGTAAACGTTAAGTAAAATTATGTTACACATGTGAATAATGAACTAATAATAGCAAATATATTTTGTTTTATCCCACAAAAATGGATAAAAAATTTATGAACCTCTAGATGTGCATAGAGCAGCAAGAAATTTTCATGAAGATTTGACTCAAAATGTTACCTTTAGTTAAAGATAGCCAGCAAACAAACAATTGGAAATTAATCTCTATTTTGTCTTTGCACTTTTTTAATGAACCCGTGAACAAGTGTTGTGATTAGCAATTGCTTTAATGCAAATATTTCTCATATTAAGTCTATCTTCTAATCCTAAAGTACCTTATTTCAAGAATATGTACTGAAAAAACAACTGTGCTTTAAATCAATAATGCAATAGCTCTTGGGTTACTGTGAAGCAGGAGTAACAAAAAATACTGTCTGTTTAATCCTCCATTAAGTAAAAAAGAAAACGTACATCAGAAGATAAAACATGCTCCATAAGTGGCATTATCTAAGTGGCTGTTAGAACGAGACAAAAACAAACATAAACATGTTTTGTCTTACCTTTTGATGTAAAGACTCTCTGCCATTGTTTGATTAGATTTCCTTTGCCATCCTATAATAAAATATCCATTAAAAATTGTGTTTCATCATTGAACCACAACTTAGAAGTACACATGCAATTAATATAAATAGTTACTTGTCAAAAATAATTTATAAATTCTATTCATTACGTTAGAGTAGGTGGTCACATTGGTGAAATTTAACAAAACAAGAACCTGAAACAAAAATTATGTTCAAAGACACCATTCTACAGGGTATAACAGATGAAGTTTTACACGTGTGCAAGAACTGATGGGTATCCAACTGACACGAATATTCCATGTGATGTTGTTTACTATACATGGTTTGACACATATGAAAGTCACAAGCTGTATCACAAACAGTCAATTTGAATTACCTAAAGACAGACAATCAGGCTATCTATCCCCCAAACACATGAGGCTACATCTAAAGACAGGCAAGCAGGCTATCCATCCCCCAAACACACGAGGCTACATCTAAAGACAGGCAAGCATGCTACCCATTCCACAAACACATGAGGCTACATCTAAAGGCAGGTAAATGAGCTACTTAATATGGAATATATTTATTACATTCTATAAAAAGAGTAGAACCTATGAAAGTACTATTTACTTTAGTCTCAAAATGGTTATAGAAATAAGTATTGTATAAGCATTCAGAAATCTGGTTTTTCCTTTCTATACTATTCTCAATTTCTAAACTCCCTCTATTGTATATGGACACTTTTTAATTCAGTGGCTTAAAAGTTCAGTGTACACATTTACAGGTGGTACATCCAATACCAAATAATAAATTAGGTTTATTTTATTATCATAAACAATTAAAATAAACTGATGTGATTTCTTATATATGCTAATGGCTAGCAAGTTTTTAAATGGGCCTTAAACATTGATGGTTTCTATTACCACTTATTGCTATGAATGATAGTATAGAAAAAAAGAAAAAAAAAGAAGGATGCTCAACAGTATACAATCTTATTACAGTAGTATTACCTTAAAGTCAGTTGGCAGTCATTAAGTTTGTGTTCTACATTTCCAGCAGCATGAATCATAAAGTGATGTAATTAGTACAAACATATACAGCACTACTATTGACGAAATCATGACTTGCTTCTTATACTGATGAAAGATGCTTACCGTGATATGAATATCTATAGCACCCGTCACACTAGGAATCAGGAAAGGATTGACAACTATCACTCTGTACTGGACTGTAAAAATATTTTTACACATTCATTATCCTGCTAAAAAAGCAGTATGATAATATATTTTTTTACTTATCTTTGTAATACTTTACAAAGAATATATTTTAAACTATTTACATAATTCGGTTTGCAAATGTTAGTCATACTTCATAATGTAAAAATGAAACAAATATTTCAAAAGATTCTGAAATTAATGAGATAGTGCCATCTCATATCCAAGAGCTAACAAATAACCACAAGAAAACAAATTAATAACAGGCAACGTAATTATTAGCTTTTTTGTCTTAGCACTACTTTTACACAGAACTACTTAAAAGAGTAACATTTATACATATTATGGTATAATCCTCCTTTAATGAACTGATAGTATAACATTATTTTTGGATATTAACATGTATTTTTTAATGTTGTAAACATACTGTATCTTAATTAACAAGTATCAGAAATTCAAAGCCATATTCCAAATATTAAATTCAAAAGCTTGCAGTGTGTACTACGAAACAAATCACAGCTAGTTATTTAGTGAACCAGCAGTGCTCAGTTCAACAGAAAAAATATAAACACAATGAACTCTGATAAATAAAATTGCAAATAAACTCATCAAAATATCAACAACAGTTTAAAACCAAAAGAGATTTACTTTGAACACATTTCAACCTAGCTGAAGCTCATAGGAGCTTTACATTTGGTTTTCACTTATGTATCAGGTTTACTACACAGTTTCAAATAATGACAAATATACATTATCAATATTGTAATGTTATTACCATACCTAGCTCATTGGGTTTGTAGATGGCTTTATCAGTTTGGATAAACACGGAATAGCTTTTATGTTCATATTCCAAAGCTGTTTCATTACGAAAAGTAAGCCCTCCTGTTCCAGATACTGTCAAGTTGTACTTTCCAGGTCCCCATTCCCCAATCTGTTGAAATTATCAGAATTAAAAAGGGAGCATGCTTATTTCTTTAATAAACAATATTTGGATACTAAAAAACAAATCCATTTGAAAAGTTTAAAATATATCAGATATTGGCATAAAAGGAATAAACTGTGGTTTGTATTCTAATTTTTAAACGTTTACATAAATGTGATAATTATGTAAAAAAATAACAGTTTACTTAAAAGCTTAAATGTGAATAAAATATTTAATTATTATGATAAGCCAATATCAATTAAACAAATGGTTGGTTTACTAGTAGAGTTAATTTCTTTTAATCTATGAATAAGTTGTTCAAAAACTTTTTGTTCTAAATTTAGACAAAACAGAATTCCCCCCTCCCCCATACAAGATACTAGTCTACAGTTAGTTAAAAAATAAACACAAAGGTTCCTCAAATTTATGTAAAACCTTACCTGAAAATTTAAAATCTGTGTTTCACCTATAAAATAAAAATATCATTAATAAGACACAAACAAAATATTTATGCACATTCAAAAGTTTCCAGTACACATTATTTAGATATCAAGCTTGTAATTCAATTTCTAAGCATTTAAATATTTCATTTAAATATTGAAATTCATCTATAAAAGCACATTTTCCATAATAATATGTATTTTGTTATAGGTAAACAGTTTAAAAGTAAACTTCCTTTAGTTTGCATTCAAGTTAATTTGAAAACTAAAGAAAATAAAAATTATTCTTGTATCATTTACTAAAAAATCATTTATATTAAACATTTAGGACAGAAAAAGTGCAGTTATTTGTTGTGCACAAGTTGACTTTTTTTTTTTAATGGAAAGTTTTGATAACATAATATACAGTAATAAATCTATGAGAAAATCGTACGTGAATTTAAAGTGACAACGCTGTTCACTGTATTGAAGTTTCCATTATCAGCTGGTCCAGCCACAGCTACTGTCACTTCCACTGGAGATTTGACATCATGAACTGATACACTGACATGATACTCAAGATTGGGTCTGAGCTTTGCTGGAGCAACAATAGTGTATGTTGCATTATTAGCTGGAGCTGGTGATGTTGATTCAACTACAGGGGCCTCAGTTGTTCTGTTTTCCAAGACAACTTTATATCAGCTTTAACAATTTACGTGCAGATAACATAAGCTTAACTATTTCATACATAGAAAAGGTTATACATTGCTCTCTTACTTACTTACTTTTAGAGATAAAGTGTGCACTTGCTAAGAACAATTTTTATGTATAACGTGCCCCCACAAAAATCTCGTATCTCTAAATGCACACTTACTTCTAGATTGATTTTTTTTCTCCTCTTGTTTTGTTAGACATTAAAAATTTACCCATTTATTTTTTTAAGTTATAAAATTAACCTATTACTTGGAAAACTGTTATTCCTGTACATAACTTGATTACCCTAACTTTTATGACTAAAGAGGCTATGAACTATGTATGACAGAAACAAAAGAGGATCAATATCACTTAAATATCAGTAGGATCTTATTCGTTTCTCTCCCATTAAACATCCCATTTCAGTTTTTTTGACAGTAAACATACAAAGACAAAGAAAAAACAACAACAAAGGTCATGTTATAATCAATAACTGTAGATATCCCTTATATAATCATATTTCATACAATTCTTATGGTTAGTATATAAATGAATTTGAAAATTTACCTTACAGAATATAAAACCAATATTTACCAAAATTTGCCTTTTTAATCTTGAAAAAAAAAATCTTTAGGATGAAACAATAGTTATTCACTGATAACTAATACATAAAAATAAATTTATCAGTGCATAAAAATAAGCTTGATTTACTTATGATTGTATATTTATTGTAAAGAAATCTCTGCTGCAGCTGGATGACAAGTTACAAAACTTTGCAAAAACTATAATTATACATGCCTGGTAGTGTAGAAGATGAAAATAAATTATTTGGCTAAAAAAAAAAGACATACACACATCTCTGACAAGAAAGGTCAACAACTTTACAACGAAATGCAAAATGACAAACAGGAACTAACTTTTTGTAAATTGTCATACCAGTTTCGCAGATAGTAGAGGTATTATGTACTTACTCTTGAGATGCAACAAAAGTGATGAGAAACAGGAAGCAAACCACCTGAACATCCCACATCTTTGTTTTCAGGAAGACAGGAACCTCTACATAACAAATAAAGGACTTGTTTACACACCCAACAATTTTTATTGTTGTCAACCTACCATATAGTCTAAAGAGGTTATACTTTCATTGTACAGGTTACTGGTTAGGCCACATTTGGAATATTGTGTTCAGTCTTGGGCTTCTTACCTTAAGAAAGACATTGAATTGTTGGAAAGGGTTCAGAGAGAGGTTAATAGAATGGTGCTTGGGATGGAGGGGTTGTTATACAATGAGAGGCTGAAATCTCTCAAATTGGTTTCTCTTGAAAAAAGAATAGTTTGGGGGGGGAGGATCTGATTGAGGTGTTTAAGATTGTAAATGGAACTGATAGTGTTGATGTATCATTCTTTTTAAATTAACATGAGATAGTAGACTAGGGGACAAATATAAATTTTGGCAAGGTAGGAGTCATCTTAAAGCTAAAACAGTTT
>NW_013669596.1:79191-92203 GCF_000517525.1 Limulus polyphemus
CCTTTGGAATGAATTGCCTTCAGATGTTGTAGAGGCAGTAAATTTAAGTGAGTTTAAGAAAAAGATTGATAAGTATATTAATGAAAAAGGATGGGCTTAAAATTTTATTATTTTTTTTTGTTTAATAATTTTAATTTAGTTTTGTAGGATGGAACAGCTGAGATGGACCAATAGGTCCCATGTTGTCCCAAAATATTATGTTATCTTATATATATATATTCCCTCTCCATATCTATTTATAGTCACCAGATCTTGTACATATGTGTAATATCACATACTGTTTTTCTATTGTTTCTTCTTCTTCCAAATACTTTTCAATTGATCACCATTCCTTTTTCATTTTTTTTTATTTAGGAATTTTTAAGGATTTTTATGGGGTTAAAGGTTAAAAAAACTGGATATTTTGGGCTCCTGTGTGGTTATACTTACAGTAACCAAGATAACTTCTTGCAGATACAAAGCAGCGATATACAGTTTTCTATTTTTCTGGTGTCAAAATTGGTCATGTTGAGATTACGTGCCGGATACATGTTGTATTCGCCCGTGAATTACATCCGACTTTTGTAATAAGTCTTGGTCTACCTTTGAAGTTTATTTTTCTCAGCACACTACCTCACATCCTAGTTTATTAATTTATGCAGAAGAAATGGTTAAAAACAATCCAGGTTCGTTTTACGTATGCTGAGGCCGATGATATCGTGATAACAACTTAGATGTTGCTTCACCTGGGCTTAGAGATATTATTATTTATTTTTTGTTTACCATTTTTCACGCTACATAATTGGCTTTGAGACGTTTCGTACTCGTACTACTGCACTCATACCAAGCAGTTTGATTTCTCGCTTTTCTAATTATTGGCATGTCACTGTTGGTTATATTTTCTAAAACACAAATACTACTATCACTGTATATGCCAAAATATACACCCTTCATGAAATTAATGTGGGAAAATATGTACAAAATTTAAAGGCATATTCGATCCACCCCAGTATATTATTTCACAAGAAAATGGTTATAAAGGAGAGCAAAAGAATTACAATACAACTAATAAAAATGGTATTTACATTTATACATGACACATATTTAAAGTCCGAGATATATTCTGTTTGCTTATGATGCTACACAAGAAATATCGATACTAGTCGCCCTTTATTTTGGATATACAGACTAGAGTTTCTTTTACAGCGGTGAATTTTTAGCAAATCAGAAATAAAATGTACAAATCAGCATACTTGGCTATCATATATTAGCCGACTGCTAGGTGGGAGATAAATAGTATCTAGGATATTCAACAATCATACACACACCGAAGAAAAGTAATGTACTGTGACGTGTTTAGACGAGTCCTTGGGTTTCAATCAGACATTTCAAACAAAAAAGCAAAAAATTATTTGATTTATCATTATTTTACAACAGAACCAAACTGTAAATATGAAAACAACAATGTCATATGCGCTGTTTTGGGTGGTCTAGGTGTTAAAAAAACAACAACAAAAAACATTAGTATTATGCCTATTAGAGAAGTGTATAATAACAATAATAATTCCTAAGGGTTTATATAAAAAAATTCAAATATGTTAAGCCTAATACTAATGTGTTATGAAAAGTATAATTAATTATAATCTTGCTTTACCAGCTTGGAAAAGGCGTTCACAACATAACAAGTACTGCTTTTCAATTAGTTGATATTGTTACGACAGCGGAAGTCACGCGACGCTAGTAACACGTCATGAGATTCTAGAAAATTCATGTCCCTTCTTGAAGCCTCGAGTGTTTACTAGATATGCGGTATTCTTGTATATAAGACCGTCAAGAAGTGACGGCAACAATGTAATTGAACTGCAAACTGAGATAGAGACTGACAATTGAGTCGAGCACGTGAGTCGTTCGTTGTGAATTATAGCGTTTGCTATAGCGTGACTGTGGAAATTAAGTGTATTGCAAAATTGTATTCAGAAAGAATAAACCGGTTTTATTTAAGAAAGGGCTTGTATCGCTAAAGTTTCTTCGGAAAGAATGTTTACGGAAAATTAACTAACGATCAGAGAAGTAACAATATCCTAAATAATCTGAAATTTCCAAGTTGCTGTGCTATACACCTCCGATGACAGAATGTTGCATTTACTTTTTTTAATTTATTCATTTCTAAACTGTTGTTGCATTTTTACGATTTTCACCTTTCTTCTTTGTATGTCATGCAAACCTACTTGCGGCTTCATATAGAAAAACCTTATACAACTTGTTTTTTTTGGTTCGAATTAGATTAATGTGGAACACAGGTTCCTTAACTCCAGTCACAGTTTATGATGATAATAATAATAAAAGCAAGTTTATAAAGTCCTGTGTTGCTTTCTTAATTGAATGTACTCATGGTTTGATCTTTTTCACACATTACTCACATAAGCAAACAAACAAAATTATTGTCAGGATGTTGGTGGACAAACACACACAAACACCACATACACAAAAACAACAACAAAAACATTATATACGTTATAAAAACTGACGATCAAGAAACTGAAGTGGAATGAATCTCTGTGAATGCTATCCGAGACGTTACTTGCAAATCTAAGAATACACTTGCTACAAACTTTTATTACTCATTCTCCCACAAAAAACAAAAAACAAAAAAAAATAGGAGAAAGAGGATAGATTCAGACCTACACACGTTTCTCGGTGAATCTGTGGTAAGTTTACGAACTTCCAACGCTAAAATCCAGGCTTCGATTCCCTGCTGCAGATAAAATACAGATAGCCCATTGTGTCGTTTTGAGATAAAACAGTAACAACACATACACACAGCCTTAAAACTATTACTCTTTCTTCAAATTGTACACTAATGAGGTTAGAAAATGTCGCATTGCACCTTCATTTAGGGTGAAAACTATTACTATTTGTGGCACAACACGTACAACGTTCAGAAGATGCATCTTTGCAAGTTAAATTGATTACGTAGCAACTGAGGTGTTTAATCCAAGTCTCATTCATTCTGAAACAGTATATGTAACTACAAAGGAAAATATGACTCATACTTTGAAATTCCATTAAAATCAAGATTGCATTTCTAAAGTGAAACTTAATTATGCTATTGTTCATGCCTTGGTAATCTTGCAGAATAGAAACGCTTGAGTATTCAGTATCAAGACAACAACAACAACGGCAACCACAGATAGAGTTAATTATGATTTTCAGAGATGCAAGTTGTTTAGAATTATATAAACAAATTTCTAGTTAGAAATAACCAATAAGGATGTTGAAGGCACAGATTTATTATCTACGCACAGCAACACGAGATCGATGAACGACTAGTTCAAACTTGTGAAAGTAATTGTCTACAATGCTTACACTATCTTTGGGTTTAGGCGAATTGACCAACAAGATGAACTAGTAATCCTTATGTCACAGAAGTCTGGAAATGTAAACTTTTTGTGTTCATCACAACAATCACCAGGGGGCAGTGATTGAGTGATAAGACTGACATGAACCGAAGTAAGTATACAGTATCACCCTTTTTTTTCTCTCTCTCTAAATAATGGAATTGACAACAGTTCAATTTCTAAGTTTTAATACGAAGACATAACTAATTAGCTATTAAAAACCTTTACAATTAGAACAGAGTGAGTCTAGATTCATAACCCCACAAGTTTGTTGTGGTTCTCTTCATTAACAGACTTAGTTTTAATGAAAAAAATCAACTGCTGTACAGTCATTTTTGTTGTTGTTACCTAATCCAGAAAGAGGGAGAAAAAAAAACTTCCTTAAGTATCAGTGAATCTGAACCAGTTTATATACACACACACATACACACACACTGGAAACTACCCAATTATGTTGTAAACAGCATGCCCGAACCCGCCCAATACATTTCCGCAGATCTTTTATTTACCATGTTGCATTTCTAAATAAGGGCACAATTGTATTGTAAGGAACGGATGGCTGACTTGTTACGTTCGTAATCACACAGGTGTTTACGCCCCACCTAAAAAAAAAAAAATATTGTTGAAGCTACTGAAGATCTCACGTACTTGTATTTTCTTCTGGTGTGCTAGTTTGAGTAATCAAAAAGTACTTATTAGCCCACCAGCTCAGTTGGTAAAGCGCTCGCTAGGTGTTCGATAGGTCTCGGGTCCAAGTCTGAACACTTTACTTTTGCAACGAGTTTAATGACAGCTGTGTTTCTGAAAATATATCTACCAATCGATAATACAAGTTGAACCTGATATCCCACGACAGTTTTTTTTCAAAATAAGTCAGTTAGTTAGGCGGTTTCCAGCTGTTGAGAAACAGGAAACTTGTAGTTTCTGCAAGTTCATTTTACTCGATTGCCACCTCGACACCCACTAACAAAACGAACATATAATGGGAAATCTAAAACCTACATTTGAAAAGAAATAGTGCACTGTAAAGTGCAAAGGCCACCCGTACACAAAAATTACGAAACTTAATAAAACTAGTAGTCATGATGAAATTATAAAATGGGAAAAGTTGCTCATCAGTAGGTATCTATTACATGGAAAACTCTGAAGTGGTAATAGTTAAGGTCATAATTCCCTACAATTTGTATACAATTAAGTTTTTATAACAAACATACAGGAAGAACGCTAACAAAGTGCACGAAAAATGCTAACATTAAACTTTGCATACTGGAAACTAATGTAAAAGTACCCTGTAGCTATAATTATTTCTATTATTAAAACAGCGACTTAAGAGCTAGCTAATAATTTTAAACAGCAGTAACAAGTTATTGCTTATATTATCAAAAAGTTATAAAGTACTTTGTAAAAATGTAGTCTTGCTAACTGGCAGGCACTGTAAGCACGTTAGCGAAATCCTATTAGTAAACAACTTTTTTCAGAAATAAATTTAATCTTTCAAAGCCAGATGGGTATTTATAGAAGTTCACTTACTGACAAACATGATGAAACAAACCATTTTATTTGACCAAAGGCAATTTTTCTTTTCTTTTTCCAAGCACTGACACATAATAGAGGAACAACTGTTAAGTAATTTTTTTGGCTTCTTGGTACAGAAAGTACACCGTCATAACCCAAAGAAGCCTCCTAGTCAAAGCTTCATCCATAAACACAATTAAAAAATCTTCTTTATGCTAATACTTCTATTGGTGTAGAGTTTAATTAATTTTGACTTAATTTTATCACAAAACGTTTGAAAGGTTTTATTAACGTACTTCGCTTCAGCTTGTGTCAACCTTTATAGTATTCCTAGGAATCTATCATTCTGTAAAGCACTTTTCTCACCCAGATATAATATACATAAATAACCGTAAATCCGAGTCTACCCAAAAAGGGACTCCAAATATATTCAAAGTTTAAAAAGAAGCGAGATAACACGTCTTTCCACATCCCGAGATATTTTGATAGTGAGAAAAAAAAAAGCTAAGCCTAATTGATGCAACATTTACAGCTTTGTTTCGAAATTTTCTGACATACGTGACAATCGAAAAAATCACTAAATGCTATAATCAACAATGCATAATGGTAAGATTACTATCGCTGTCTTCTTAGTTGTGTTTATGACTATTACTTCAAAGAAAAGACGTTGTTCTACTAAAATGACAGCAGTTTAAATCATATTAATACCAAACACATGAGCATTTAACTTATTTTAAAACGTTTAACAATTATAAAAGATCAGCCAACACACAAGATTTCGTGTTATTAAGGGTCGTTTAAAAAGAAAAGTCTATGCTCTCAACACGTTCAGGTTTCTTGCCCAGACCGGTCTATACGACAGAAGCTGAGTTCATTCACTAACTTGTGCCCTCAGTAAAGACACTCAGGCCAACATTGTACAATATCGGCGAGGGAAGAGGGGTGTTATGTTAGGAAGCATGATATAATGTCGGTGTGTGTGTGTGTGTGTGTTATGTCAACATGTAAAACTCGATACTGGCTTACTAAGTAATTAAAAATTATATAATTGAAATGTGAATGTTTCAAGATATGGTGATCAAGAGGAAGAGGTTATTGACTCTGATAAGATTCCTTATGAAATATTAAAGGGTCCAGGTTTTCCATTGCACTTTTGTAAACAATCCAAGCATTACCAGATAAGGTTGTACAAATATCAGAAAATTTTACATCTTTTGGCAAAACTGAGAGATCTCCAATTTTATGAAAAATAGTTCAATCTTTTGTGATTTTCTTTTCACCTAACCTTTTTTTTCCAGAAAGATATAGAAAATTTTAAGACATAAGCTAACACTCTTCGCTTGGTAGATTATTAACAGTTAATTCGGTTAATTGAAGAAAATGCAAACAAAAGTTATCTAAAATTAGGTTGAAATTGTTAAAGGAAATTAAACAACTTCAATTAAAACAGAGTTGTTTTACAACCCTCTTGAATGATCCAGATAAACTAATTAATTTTTCCTACTACTCTTTGACAAAGGCATGCGAGTTAGAGGCTTAAAATTTTCACTATCCCCCTCAGGAAAACAAGTTGCTTTTGTGGATACTTTTTCCACTTATTGAACTATTTCAGAAAATGGCAAGACTTCCTAATTTTGTTAAAGATTTAAATTTTTCTAATATTTATACAATCATATTTGGTAATGCCTTGGATTGTTGCTAAGAAGACAACAGAAAACCTAAATCTCATAATACTGCCAATGACGAAAGAGAAGCATTAATAAACTTATAAAATAATTCTTATCAGATCTGCTACAATCAGCATTGCTCTTAAGGTACGACTACAAGGACAACATTGAATGCATGTTAAAACATCAATGAATATAAACCTGCATGTATAAATTACCGGTTAGTTAAAATGATTGAATAACCTCTACTTTTAAACACTACATGAACAACAATGTTGGCTGATAAAAGCGAATCCAGAAGAATGACTTAGTTGTGCATGAAATGAAATGTATAATAGTGAAAGCTGATTAAAACAAAATAACACACAAGTCTTTAATAACTTTATATAAAACTACATGTACAATCAGATATATGGACGGATAATATAATTCGGATACAAAAACAAGAACGTAGGTTGATTGAGTTAAACTTAACGCTCACCCTATTCTATGTAGCACGCAAGATCACAATAAGAAGCAAAACACGTCGGTTTGTCACCAGGGTCCGTAATAAATATTTAAAAATATTTTTGTTAATTTTTTTTGTTTTTGTTTACAAATAGTTTACGTACTAATTCATCACAGATTCGACGAAATATTCACAAAAATAGTTTATAATTCAAAAAGGTAGAAGTATATAACAGCTCCAATAGACGAAGTTTCATAATTTTAAAGATACGTTCGCTTAAAGACACCTTTCTCAATAAGGGCTACTGACATCTAGTATTAGGTCTCACTTCCCCATTAAAACAGGCACACAAATACGAAAGTTTCCGTCTTGCAGTGTTGTCCGTTAACGGAGCAGTAAAACATTAAGAACATAAAATGGAACGCTGGTTATTTCATAAACAAACGGTTTGATCGTCTTTACGAGTCACTATACCAAATGACGGCGCACATCTCGATCCCCGACACTTTCTTTATCACAATTGTAAATTTTCTAAGCCATGCAGTTAGCGACATAAAACTTTATAAAATGTTCCTAAGAAGAATGTACACATTAATAATAAATTGATATAGTTGTTCAAACTTTATAAAATGTTCCTAAGAAGAATGTACACATTAATAATAAATTGATACAGTTGTTCAAACTTTATAAAATGTTCCTAAGAAGAATGTACACATTAATAATAAATTGATACAGTTGTTCAAACTTTATAAAATGTTCCTAAGAAGAATGCACACATTAATAATAAATTGATACAGTTGTTCAAACTTTATAAAATGTTCCTAAGAAGAATGCACACATTAATAATAAATTGATATAGTTGTTCAAACTTTATAAAATGTTCCTGAGAAGAATGCACACATTAATAATAAATTGATATAGTTGTCCATAATTTCTCTAACTTTTCACCCGTTTCTGTATTTTTACAATTTCCTTACTTTTTGACACTTTTCTGAATTACCCGCATTCATCTCTATCCAGTTGTATCTATCATATTAAACTCCCATCTTTTCTTCAGTTCAGTAGGTTTACCAAATTGTATCTATCATATTAAATCCTCTCCCCCCTATATTTTCTTCAGTAGGGTAGGCCATGAACAGAAGTAACCATTTATTTAAGATTAAAATCATAATGCCTCCGTCTTTTTTTCGTTTTTTTTTCAATTAAGTTATTTATTCCTAGAAATATAGCTACTTGTAAAACATAGAAACAAAACAAAATATCTTAATCATGTCAGTTTGAAAATTAAATCAGAACTTTATCGCACAATTGATATCCAGTACAAAAATTACATAAAATACAACCTTTATAAAAGAATAAAAATGCACTTATTAAGCTGCCTACATTCAACTTTAACTAGTCAACGGGTAAGCTCATGAACCAAAGTAATACCAATCTAATCGTTTGCTGGTGAATTATGATTTATAATATTGGTTGGTAAGATTTCACCCATACAAAGGTTTACACTGTTCACGACTTTTAAGGTTCGCCTAACCAATAACATCCTAGCCGGTCCCAAAGGCCAAGTGGGCAGAATACGAACAAAACCCACCCTTCGGCACGTGGGCTGAATTGCGTTGAAGGGTTAACACCTTACGATGACGAAGTAGGCCAATACCGAAGGTTGCGTTTTTAGTCACATATACCAAAACGGTGTATCGACTAAGAAGAAACACCTGTGTAAAAGGATGTACTGAATCATTAAGTCGGATGTTCTATAGACGTTCCTAAGACGCAAGTTGCGTTTTTAGTCACATATACCAAAACGGTGTATCGACTAAGAAGAAACACCTGTGTAAAAGGATGTACTGAATCATTAAGTCGGATGTTTTATAGACGTTCCTAAGACGCAAGTTTCTCGTTTTTTAATAACCTTAAATAGAAAAAAAGAGAAATACTCAAATAACACCTATTCTATCTCTTTCACTACCAAATTTATAGATAAACAATATACCCAGTGCCGGGTTTGTTTAATATTTCAAACCGTATCGAGCCCATATTATCAAAGTCTCTTATTCGGCGTTCTGAATTCGAAAAATAACAAAAATATTGTAAACCTGCCCAAATTCAACCTAAAATGTATTTTCTTTTTCTCGGATGTGTTCTATTTTGTATAGTTTTGTGCAGTAATTCACATACATTATCAAATTTCTTGCCTTTGCTTCTTCATGCGTTGGAAATAATCTCATACCGCCGCCAGTCGTCGTTTACCATAACGTTTGGCGACAGGAAACAAAGTGTATATCAAATCCCGATTTCTTTTTTGCTTATTTTGTCCTAAATATAGGTCAGATCAAAAGGCTCAATTTTGCCAAGTTTAAGCCTGGTAAATTGTTGTCGGAATGCGCCAACGTTATACATTAAGTGTTTGAAATCTCAAAAAAAGTGCAACTCTTGTGGAATAAATAAACCAGACGTAACAATAATACGAATAAACAACCACAGTGAAGGTAACCTTTAAATACAAGCGTTTCGTTAACTTTCTTTCTAATATTCTATTTTAAATTGCACGTGTCATTTGGCGGGTCGATGCTTAGTTTATGGAGCTACAACGCCAAAATTGGGGATTCGATTCCCCGCTGTGGACAGAGTACAGATGGTCCATTGCGTAGCTTTGAACAAAGAAAACATTAAAACAGTTATAGTTGCACACGTGCGCGCGCACACACAAACACAGAAGCAAACATTTAATATTGTGCGGAAAATTACTTGAATGCATTCCCAAAACCAGCATATTAATTACGTGCACGCTTACGTGTAAATCTTATCCAATAACTTGTTTCGTCGTGACTGAGTTAAATAATTGACTTACTAACAAAAACTATGTTTGGAATTAAGAGTACATCATTTTGTCATATGGTGTTCACGATTTGTTCAGTTTATATTATTATTATTAGTTAATCTGAAGAAAATGAAATTTAAAATTATGATGATTTAAACAAATTTATGTATAAAGACAATAACATGCCAATAATGCTCCAAATAACTGCCCTAGAAATGGCATAGAATTCTCAACACATAAAAAAAGATAGTGTAGGTCATTTTTCTGTCATATATACATATTACTGGTGTGGTTACAAACCGCAACAATCAGGTCAGGAACTAACCTGCATTTAAAAACTTGCTTCACAAAACGTTGACCTTGGACTTGTTTGCTAATAATGGAAACACGTACTTAACCTCAGCGGAAGTTTACATGTGCAAACTGTGTAACCTCTTGTAAACCAGATAACACACACATTAAAGAAGCAAACATTTAATATTGTCCGGAAAATTTCACCCAAATATAATTCCAAAAATCAGCATATTAAATACAAAGCTGTTACGACGTATTTTCTACGTATTACCAACCCCCGATAATTATTTCATTCATCTTCACATTTCGTAATTTTTCCGATTTGCTGTTTTGGTTTAGCTTCAATTTTGGTTATAGTTTTTATACAGATGTGTGACAGCATTACCAGTCCATAGTGGGAGGGAATTCTGGGTAGAATTACAGACTGAGATTACAGCTCATTTTAAGTTGGCATATCCAAGACCGCAATCGTGGACTCGCTGCAAGTCAGTTGGTTTATACATTAGACAGCGCGCGTAAGGTCATAGGAAGTGACTACACCACTTACTGACTATTAAACATGGGCTTAATACGGACTTTAGAACAGCAACTGGA
Organism: Limulus polyphemus; assembly: GCF_000517525.1. Taxonomy (NCBI): domain Eukaryota; kingdom Metazoa; phylum Arthropoda; class Merostomata; order Xiphosura; family Limulidae; genus Limulus; species Limulus polyphemus. The sequence goes on from NW_013669596.1 coordinate 89,908, forward strand.
GTTATTCAGCGACCAAACACTTTATGGAACCATCTTAACGTCGAGAAGACCTGTTTTCGCTCCACAGTTCTTCTGTGGTTTTGTAGCAACATCACTGGGTGTCTGGGCTCTTCATGAACAAATTTCAACCCTCTGCTAATGATGGACGGGTTCATGTCTGGAGAGCCGAACACACTCAATGTTACGCTACCGATATCATATAAAACACTCCTGGACCACTTAGTATACACGAACATTAACTCATCACGCAAATAAAGCCTGATGGTGCTCTTATTTTAAAACAAGACAGGGTCCTCTTCATTCATAACGTTTATACACCGAGTGATCAGAATCATGCCCCGTAAATGTACAGAGGCGTATCAGTGACAGAGATGTGGGGGTGGTTATACGCTCGTTATGGAGTATCTTTTTTTCTTTGCCAAACACAAGACTTTCAGACAATATAACTAAGTCAGGCCCCAACTGACCACTTTAAATTTGAAAATTCATGTTCTAGAGGTTTTAATTATATAAAGACATAATGTCAACGAAACTGGTTTATTAATTTTGAATCAATAGTTCTCCTATTTTCAGGTCCGTTGCTTATCTTGTTGAAGGACAATTCAGCTGAAAAATCATCGTTCAATACTTTCTAGCCTAGTTTACTATGGCAACAGAGGGAATACTAAATCCGATGGGGAGGAATCCATAATATGTGTTTGACTTACTATTACCTTCCGAAGTAAAAACGCTGTGTATAATTCTAATGTTTCAAATAGTTATTCACTCTTTTCGGTAACATCGACGAATTTCTTAAATATTTTAAATTGTTTCCTAAAACGTCCACGATTTAAGATTTTTGATACAATTCGAAGATTTAAAATATACAGTATTATTATCATTATACTTCTAATTTAGTCATTTCTAGAAAGAATAACACATGTAAAGAGAGCTAAACACAAAATAGTCCAAAGTACAACTTAGAAAATCTGTACAGAATGAACATGAAGCGCAAACCTAGATGGTATCCCGGCAATTTTTATAGTTATACGTTGCGATTATAGTGATACAGACATTAATAAACAATAACAACCAAACGCAGAAGACAACGTACGGTGTTCGTGTCTTCAAAGCTGCACGATGAAGACCGTAAAATGAACATCCCACGACCTAAAACAAACATCACGTAATTATTAACACTCCTCTCAATTTTATGTTGAGGACATAAGTTAACGTAAAAGTGCTTCTTTACACCCAACTATTTTCTTAAATTTAGTTCTGTCGTGAGCGAAAATAGATTGGTCCGTTGTATTTTTGTTGTTTCAGTGGAACTTTAGGCAGAGTAGGTTTGAGAACTATAATAATGGACTACAACTGCCTGTTGAAAGAAATGAAGTCGACGCTTTAGCTTCTACACAGAGGTCTTGTTAAGGTATTGTATTGATGCTAAAGTAAAATGACAAGTGTGTAGACAGGATGGGAGGGGGGAGCCCTCCCCTGATTTTCAGCCTTAATAGTTACCATAGTCGGTACGCATGCATCTATTTTTAACTCTTATTAAACACATAAGCCCCCTCCCACTTTTAAAACCGTGACTACGCCCTTGAATTACGATGCAATATCACATAGCAACAAACATGTCTACCTAACTACACTTTCGATAGTTTATTTCCCAAACAGAACTCTTAAACTGTGTGCGAGCTTCAGACTACACCCCCCCCCCTTGTGTATGTGACATTTCAAGTTGAATATTTTATGCAGTTTGTGGATACTTTTCAAACTAATTTGCAAACTTCTATTAGCTTGAAATGATTTTAAAATAAAATAAATTTCCCGTACTTAATTCATACAGGCAATAAAATATTGGATTTTGTCTTTGGTAATATCGCTCAATAAAGATAAGATTTAAGAATTTATGAGCCACCTGAACAGATAACATCGAACGACACAATCGCAATGGAAATAGAAGATAATGAACACACATTTGTAGACATATTTCGCTTTAACATATTGTTACGTCTGTGTTCGTTTGTTAATTTTCCGTAGAAATTATTTCCGAGAAACTTCTGCGATACAAGTCCTTTCTTAAATAAAACTAGTTTATTCTTTCTCAATTCAACTTTGCAATACACTTAATTTCCACAGTCACTTTAACTTAAACACACGCTATAATTCACAACGATTCACGCACTTTACTTAAGGTGCCCGCTTGACTCGATTATCCGTGTCTATATTTTCAATCTCTCTATCTGCAACTATATTCTTGCCGTCACTTTATTTGCCGGCTTATATACTATAAAAGCGTACATCTCGTCTC
>NW_013669596.1:93133-99208 GCF_000517525.1 Limulus polyphemus
GTGAATCTTCTAGATACTCATCACGTGTTACTAGCGTCACGTGACTTCCACTGTCGTAACAACATTTATTGTACAGTCAAATTTTTAAAACAGGATCCAATAAAAATAAAATGGGCAACACAAAAATGATAAAATGACCAATTCTTTTATTAACGAAATGGCTTAATGCTAAACTTTCATATCACTTTTAAGAACGACTGGGATGGTCAGCAATAATCAAAACACATGGAAACTCATGCAACATGGACGTAATAGCACGTGGGTAACTAAGAGCTGCTTTCAAAGAAAGGATGGGAGGAAGTGAAGGGTAGGTGGGTGATGGGCGTTCATTCCATTAAGATTATGCTATATATGACATACGCTTAACTATATAGCTATACCACAGTTTTTTTTAATACGTTTGGTTTGTGATATATTTATACAAGAAATTACTAGTTGGTTGATAACTGTTGGTTGCAAGTGATGTTCGAGTCCTACTGATGTACGGTAGTTTTTCTTACGATTAACCTCATGTAGATGGCATGGTCGTATCTACAATTATCATCCACTGGGTCAGCGATAAATTAACGGACTTACAATGCTAAAATCCGAGGTTCGATTCCCCGGATGGACAGGACGCTGATAACCAATTGTATAACTATGCGATAAAATACAACAGCATATATATTAGTGTTTCGCTGAAATATGGCTAGCAGCTCACAACTTTATACGTTGCTTTAAATTTCTGTAGATACTATAACACAGCCGCATCACAACTGCTTAAATGTACATATCTCCATATGTTGATTATGGGGAGAAACGGCGAAACTTCGAAGCATTTGCTCAAGTGAACAAACAATTCTATATTTGAACTCTCACGGTTCCTTTGCACGATCATTTCCACTGAATGAGAAAAGCTTTGCCGGAATGTACTATATCTAGACTTTACGTTCAACAGCAACCAAATTTGAATTTAGTTGTAGTTTAGAAATTCTCAATGTTGGAAAAAGAAAAGAATATATAAGCCTAAAACACTTTCCAGAAATTTTATATCTCAATAAACACTGGCTGCTTGCGTTTAGGTTTAGTTTCAAGTACTGAATACCGACTAAAACCGGTATTTTGTCAAAAGAATGATAGTAAAAAAAAAAGTTTATATAATAGACTTACAATAACGGAAGTGATCGAAATATCATCGTCATCATTTCCTGGCTTTAACAATGCTGGAACAAAATTAAAACTATATTTTATGTTCCGTAAACTAAATGTTAAAAGGTATGAGGTGTTAAAGTTAACGAAGAGTGGAATAAACACGATAAAAAGTAATATATATTAATGAATAATACATAACACACAACCTGACAACCACCGTTAATTATACATGTTTGTCGCGAAATGCGCATGCTGCCGTCGAATTCTGCCGTTTGACTCTGAAAAGGGAATAATTACTTTATAAACAGAAAAAAATAAAATAAAATTATAAGGCCTTGGCTAAAATATTACAGCAAAAAAGGTTATAATGCAGAAAGTACCTTTTTTTTGGGGGGGGGGGGATATTTAACTCTTACGATGCAAGAACATTTACCGAAAACGTTATGACGCACCTATGTTAACTGCACCTATGTTTTTATGCTTTACCCATTTCTCTAGGTGTAGAATTTACCAAGTTATAACAACTGTTTTAAACATTTTCAGAACATAGCAAATAATTTGTTGAACCAGAGCCGGTCTTATAAAAGTGGGTTGCGGGTTACATTAGGAAAGCCTGTTGGTTGGTCTTTCTCCCTCTCTTACTTTCCCTTGCAACAACTGCAACTAATTCATTGCATTTTGAGATTTCGTCACACAACAGCGGTACCTAATGCGCCACCTGCACTCGCGTAACCAGAGCTAAGTCATGCGGTGATAAAAGCATGGCGATTTGCAGTAAACATCTTGCACACTGTTATATATAATCGGCCAAGTGTTAGCCAGCTTTAGCAAGACAAAAAAGCTATTGGCTTAGTCGAGTTATAGCCCGACTAAAATATGGATTTTTTTATGCATATCTGTATTTGGGGTTATTACTACCATCAACAAAACACCTCTTTCATTACACCACCACTACACAGTTTAATTTGATTTCAATTTCTTGCAAAGCTATTCGAAGACTATTTGCGATAGTCGTCCCTAATTTAGTGACAGACTAGAGGGTAGCAGCTAGTCAACACCACCCACCGCCTACGAATAGTGGGATTGACTGTGACATTATAACGCCCACATGGCTGAAAGGGCGACCATGTCTGGTGATGAGGATTCGAACCCTTGACCCGCAGATTGCGAGTCAATTGCCCTTACCACCAGGTCATGCCAAGCCTTCACTACACACACACACACACATGATTGTAACCTTACCAATATTTTATTGCCTAATATGTTTATACAAAACAAGGTATTAAGTACCTTTTACAGAACGACTTACATAACCGTTTAAGCCTTTCTGAATAATAAATATAATTATTATTTCACAACTGATAGAAAAGAAAGGTTGGGAGGAAATCTTATATATTGAAGCTTATAAGGTTATCCGGAAAATCTGAGGATTAAGGCCTCTAATTTCTTTGCGCTAAATTACGAAGATAATAGAACGAATGGGCACAAGTTTAAGATTTGGAAAAAGACAGGCGTGGCTCCAGTTAAAATAGTTTTTTTTTCTAACAGAGTGATAAGTTGATTTATGGAATGAATAGCCGTTGAAGTAGTGTGGGCCAGCACTTGACATATATATTAGAGATACAAAACGAGTAACAAAAGCTATAACCAAGAAACATACTAGGACTAACAGAGTGTATTACCGATACAATAGCTCATCATGTCAGAGAAGACTACGCAAAAAAATTGGAAGACTACTAAAATAACGGAATTTGAACCACACAAGAGAGAAAAAACAACAACAACAGAGGATCAATGATTTCTCAAAAGCAAAGGAAAAGCTTCAATTTTCACTCTTCCCAAGAGGTAGGACATATTTAAAGGACCAAATGAGCCCTTGTTGTCGACAGTTTACGTTACAGAAAACCATAGAAACTAGTCCAGAACAGTTTAACTAGAACTATAATGTCAAGAGATATTTTAAAAAACTAGTATATCATCTTGTTTTCTTCTAACAGTTAAAATGTGTTTGCCATTAGTTAGACAACACACACCCAGCCCTTTAGCAAACCAAAGACACCAAATTAAAAACCTTTGAAGCTAGAGATAAATTTAGTCTGGTACCAAGCTGCTGCTCAACTTATGCAAATAAAGTTCATAATAATTACAGTTCAGTTACTTAATCTGGTTCACATCGTAACAGTCGTTGTTCATGAAAATTACTGATGCACACTCAGATATCTGGTTCACATCGTAACAGTCGTTGTTCATGAAAATTACTGATGCACACTCAGATATCTGGTTCACATCGTAACAGTCGTTGTTCATGAAAATTACTGATGCACACTCAGATATCTGGTCCACATCGTAACAGTCGTTGTTCATGAAAATTACTGATGCACATTCAGATATCTGGTTCACATCGTAACAGTATTTGTTCATGAAAATTAATGACACACACACAGATATCTGGTTCATATCGAAACAGTATTTGTTCATGCAAATGAATGACACACATATATTATATATAGCGTCTATACTACTACTTCGCCTCTCGTATCTTAGCTGGCCTGATGTACCCTAGTATTAGGTGAAAGGCCTCGTCGGCACTGGGTATGGCAGATGTAGTGTAGGTGATGACGTATTATAACATTCTACTTTGCTTTTTAGAATTATCAGTTTTTACTTCGAGATCTTCAAGTCATCAGTTTTAAGAACCACTGGAGCCAGACCTCATATTGCCAAGAGCAGACCTTCATGACATATAAAAGTCTTACAGCTAGCCAAAGTCAAAATTTTTATGAATGAGGTTCATTGAAACCTTTTAAATCAATGTTCCACTAATATCTAATGGCGCGTTTGTGAAGGGTACAACAATTTCTGAGGCCCGGCATGGCCAGGTGGTTAAGGCGCTCGACTCGCAATCTGAGGGTCGCGGGTTCGAATCCCCGTCACACCAAACATGCTCGACCTTTCAGCCGTGGAGGCGTTATAATGTGACGGCAATCCCACTATTCGTTGGTAAAAGAGTAGCCCAAGAGTTGGCGGTGGGTGGTGATGACTAGCTGCCTTCCCTCTAGTCTTACACTGCTAAATTAGGGACGGCTAGCGCCCTCGTGTAGCTTTGCGCGAAATTCAAAAACAAACAAACAAACAAACAATTTCTGTATGATGATAAACACCATTAGAGAAATATAAATATAAAAAGACCAGTTCATAGTTATGAGAACATCCTAATAACAACATTTTTACGAAGATGCGCCTGGCTTGTCACAATGTCTTGGCGCAGTGACCTGTGCAAGGTGATCTCCAACTAGGACTATGGTCATGCACCACTTATTGTTGACAGTAGACGAATGAAGATCTTTCTGAAACCGAGATATTCCATTCTTTGGGTGGAAGTCAAAGGCATAGATGCAAGTACCCCCCCCCCCTCCGCTCGTTTTGCTCTAAATATAAACAGCCTTATTTATGGATTTCAGACGAATATCCGACTAAGCCGACATCTTTCATAGCACCATGTATAGTAGTTAAATAACGAGGCTACCAAATTAACGAGACAATGCATTATAATCGTTGTACGTAAGAACGGTATATTTAGTTAACAATACTCATTACCACGTTTTGATCCTTATTTTAAATCTAAGTATAGATTGGGTATACGACTTAAAACATATTAAAAAATCATTTTTAAAAGCGTAAGTATGGCTACTGAAAGAATTTTTTTTTATTCACGTCCAAAAAAAAAAAAGTAAAAAAAGCTAATTTTAAGTTAGTTCGCACGGTTGATAATTTAACTGCTGAAAAACACGTCGAAATATTCGATGATGGTTATAGGACGCTCAATTGATGAATCAATATGCCCCCCATTAACACAGCAGTATGTCTGCAGATTTACAAAGCTAGAAACCGGGTTTCGACACCCGTGGTGGGCAGAGCACAGATGGCCAGCCCATCGTGCAGCTTTGTGCCTAACTACAAACAAAACAAATAATAATATATTTTACTCATTACATAACATTTTTGTCTTATAACATTGCATACACTTAATCAGACCGGTATATTAAGTTAACTACATTACTTACTGGATTTATTATTATTATCATTATTTAGTATGCAAGTAGCTTGCTATAATCAGAATTCATTAGTAAGTGTTTTGTAATCCAAAATACTTTATTGAAAAGTTTTTAACACTTTTGGGAAAAACAACAACGATTTGTTCTTCTCAAAGTAACCACTTAAAATAAGTATACTCCCCCCCCCCCAAAAAAAAATGCAACGCTACACTTCAATTATAATTTTCCCATGAGCTTCAGGATCTAATCGAACTGAATTTAACTAAATGACTAATCAGAAGTTTTGGAACTCCCCTCCCCCATACCTTCCCCCTGAAGTTATGTTCTGGGAAAGTGTGGTATCTCGCTTATTTATTGATATGAATATTCCCCTAACTGTTTGGGAAGAAGAGAGTTCTAAGTAGTCTTGAACACAGAGTCTTGTACAAGTGCTCTAAAAGTCATACTTGAACATTGTTTAATGGACTAAAACGTTCACAATGAAAACAACAGCTGTTATATATATATCTTACAAAACTGACTCCAGAATCGCTTTGCTGAACAGTAAAGCGCTACAGGGTCTGTTTACGAGCAAGAGAATTGCTGTCGAATCTGACGTCTCTAGTGTTAACCAAGATATACAGCCATCTTTTAACTAATCCTACGAGTTCTTTAATTACGAAAACGTGCAATCAGATCTGTGCATTTTATTATTATTTAAAATATTCAACATGAAAATGTGGAAAACCGACGAGTTCCGTAAGTTGTGTTATTTTGTTGAATTCAAATTGATTTATAATAATTGTTTGTTTGTTTGTTTTTAAATTCGATGACGAGGAACGCACTTTGAGACTAATAATGGCTGGAGACGGCTTGAATGGGTAGTGAAGAAAAACTTTATATAAGTTTA
>NW_013669596.1:99719-104510 GCF_000517525.1 Limulus polyphemus
GAGCATGTTTGGTGTGACGGGGATTCGAACCCGCGACCCACAGATTACGAGTTGAACGCCCTCTAACCACCTAGCCCATTTATAATAATAATAAGTTATTTATAAACTATCGTTTATTGAAATTTGTGCAATAGTTTGATCTGTATTTTTAGGAGTTTGCGAAAGGTTGAGAAGGATTGACCATCGTGAGAAAGGAGCGGCTCTATAGTTCAAAGGTAGATAATAAAAATAATAAAGAACATAGTATACAAGCCGAAACAACCAATGACCCCTCACTCCCAACGGTAACATGATCTTATATTGCTCTCAATGCTGTCTTACGATACTACGTAAAGCTTGCGTTTCAACAAACATTGTTGCTTATGTGTTTTTTGAAAATTCTTGAGATACGTTCGATATCGTGACATTCGTGAAAGTGACCCTTTTATCACCGCCCAGTTTTGGCGCGATTCTAGAACTACACGTGCATAACAGATACCCTTGGCAGTTCAGTTTCTGTAGTCGAGATGATAAAAGAGATATAGATACAGGGCCTGAAATAATTTTTTATTTGGGTGGGGGCACAAACAAGTTCCCAGTTCATAACATTGTTCAGTTATGTTGTCAAAGCATCATTGATTATATTTATAATACCATATTTAAATGCAACAAAGAAAATAAAACTCGAAAGTTATACTTTATTACTGGCAAAAACAATATATTTATGCAATTATTATAATACATAAATAAGCAAGTATTTAGAATACATATGAATATTTTAACGTGATACCATTACCTGGATTTGCTAAAAAAAACTAACATAACACATAACATCCGAGTACTTTTTTTCCAATTTTTCAATAGATGGTTCTTTCAAAAAATACATTATTCATGACCCACAACAGTCGATAAATGAACACAAATTAATATCTTGTTTCAGCAGGATGAAATTGAATACATATTATTGTATGCTACCGTCTACAATATTCATTTGGCTTTAAAATACCCGTTACAGTAATAATAATAATATTTTTTAAGTATGTTTTACATAGCCTGTTGTTTAGAGACTGGGGGGCACGTGAGAAATGGAGGTCCCGAAATGAAAATGAATATGGGTCAGAACTATTTATACTGTACCCTTACAGGTCAATATGGAAGTGAAATTCAAATTTTATAAAATATTATTGAACATTTGGTAAGCACGCTGCAGGTTTTCTTCGCCTTTGTTCTTCCTACATTACTTTATCTAAACTTTTCATCTTCATTTTACAGGGTAGTATTGCTGCCAGAGTGCACCGGAACGCAGGGTCCCAAAACAAGTTATTCAGTTTACCCACACTGGTAGAACTTTCTCAAGCCGCCATTTTTTATTTTTTTTGTTGTTTGTAATTATGCACAAAGCTACACAATGGGCTATCTGTGCTCTGCCCATCACGGGTATCGAAACCCGGATTCTAGCGTTGTAAGTCCGCAGACATACAGCTGTGCCACTGGGGAGTCAAGTCGCCCAGACACGCACTGTCACTTTCCCTCTGGAACAGGTAACAGGCACCATGAGACCACTTTGGCTTATAAGCAGATGATAGAGCGTTAAAATAGTGAAATGTTTTTGTCATACGTCGTGTTGTTATTAAAACATTCGAATATGGTATTAAAACACTCAATAAAAAACATTTTACAATTATGCTGTGTGTTTATGACGTACAAATTTTAAAAGCTTTACTATTATTATTAGTTACATAATGTGTAAGTTTTTTTAACAGTTGTTAATACTGTTGTGCAGTCAAAAATATAATAAAAAATAAGATACGCGTTTTTAAAACTTGTTTCAATGTTAGTAATTTGTATGTGGTGCTCAGGTGTTTTATTCCTTGCTGCTTATTTTAAAAAGGAGTTGATTTGTGTGTTTTCTTTCGGTAATATATACGTATTTAATTTAGCACTAACGTGAGTAGTCTCAAATAATTAGTGCTGCATGTTTTTGTTTTAAAAAATTGACTCAAAAAAGGGGGAAATTAGGATTTTTGAATACGAAATCTTTACCCTGATGATGGCGTCACAAATCTGACACATTTTGGCAAAGCCCCGGGTCTACAAAATTTAACACACCACCACCACTTCCTTATAACTATCTCAGATTTGTATTTAATTATTGCTAGGAATTGTTGACGTCACAATGACATCAGTTTACTGGTTAACCCTAAAAAGTAAAATGGTTAAGAGTTTCGTTAAAACTTGCAACTCATTCTACGTTTGTTAGTTGTGCAATTACAATGATTATTCCGAATGTAAATTGTACACGAAATTTATAACTAATTCCCTTTCCAATGACTTATCAATGTTTAAGTTAAATTACTTAACACTTTTGCAATCGTCAACAAGTCAAATTATTCGCCAAAGACCACCTGGTAATACAGAAGTTGTTTATATCAAATACTCTTCCAAAATCAGAACAAACATCTGAGGAAAACAACGTATATGCAACTATAAGTGCAGTTGGTAGTTCTGACGACCAGAACAAACTGTCTATACAAGAGGGCGACTAACATGCTTTCAAATTTACATCATTCTTGTCCTTCAGTGCACTTTCCACTGCTTTTCAGTATCTTCTGTAAGCGTTTATAAAAGCAAACAAAGCTTATAACAACGTTCATAAAGCATCTCAAGCTTTGTACTGTCGCTCCTAGGATTAGCGATGTTCGTAAGCCAGCTCAAACTCTGTACTGTCGCCCCCTAGTATTGCCAAAGTGTTATTGGTTTATTCTCCCCCATCCCTTTCATGCTCATCGTTCAGTTACACTTGCCCCCCCCCCCCCCCACGTGGCACAGAGGCGTGTCTGCGGACTTACAACGCTAAAAACTTGGTTTCGATACCCGTGGTGGGCATATCACGGATAGCTAGCTCATTGTGTAGCTTTGTGCTTAACTTCAAACAACAACAACATTTAAACTTACACAACTTGGTTTAATTTTGTAAATGTGTTATCATACTAGAAGATACATACATAGTAGTTTGGTTTACACATAGAAATTTCATTTCACTTGTGCAGTTATCTTTTACTTATTATTACCTGCTTTAGTTTTCAATGGGAGGAGGAAATGTTGCAGAGATACCGATATATTTTGTAGTAATGGAATTATTTTCTTTTTCTCCTATGTATAATTAGAAAACTTACTTTACTTTTTATGCTTTCAATTATGCTGAAGTTGACAATATGTGATTTTGATAGCGCTAGCTACAAGGACATGGGAAACAAGTTCCAGGACTACGCGACGAGTAGTGAGTAAGTAATACACTGATTAATAATCATACAAATATATCCGAGTTCCACAAACTTGTGTATATTTACATAACTTATTATAAGTGAGGTCTTTCACATTCAACTCTATCAAATCATGCTTTATACTAATAGGTTACACAATATGTTCATAATAGGTAAATCATAACAGGTTTGCTAAAACCTTTCCAATTTTTCACTAGCGAAATTTAAGTAACGAGTGCTTACCCTGGTAACCAGGTCGTTTTAGTTTTCTTCCACACACTCACACACACTAAATGACAGGAGAAAGCCACAAACTAACAACAAGTAGCTTTATCTACCCCAGTCACTTCCACAATTTCCAGAAGTCTTTCAAGTCCGCGAATAACTCCCTCCGGTGTTAAGCTCTATGGCTAACTATAACACTGTTCTTAAAAGATAAAGCACTCAATATTTCAGTTACTAGAAAATTTGCTACAACGACACAAATCCACACATTTTTAACAGTAGTTAAAAACCGTCTCTTCCCTAATTCACGTTAGGTCCGTAAACCGCCTTTACACTTATCACGTGATTTTCCTACTGCCTCACCTGGCTGACGTCAGGAACAGGTCAAGAAGGGATTGGACGAGGTAGAAATAACTTGTATGTAAATACGATCAGTGGGCGTACTAATATGGGCAGGTTATGATTCCAACAGGTTGTACGAGGGGGACTTGAGGAGTATGATCCAGCTCCTTTTTTGTTACCCGAACTCGGTATAATATCAAACACCTACTATAGTTTAAATTTACTCATTTTGTATACTGTATCATAATATAACAGTTTAAATAGTTAATCAACAACGTTTAGAAACTCGGAAATAGCTGTCATAAATGAGCAACTCATGTCTATTTTTGTTTATTTGTTTGTAATTAAACACAAAGCTACACAACGGGCTATCTGTGCTGTACCCACTACAGGTGTCCAAACCCGGTTTTTAGCGTTGTAAGTCCACAGACATGCCACTGATTCGATACACGAAGAAGACAGACCAATGTTCAATCAAAACTTGTAATTTGTTTCCCAGAATAAAACCACTTTGAAGTTTACTATAGATGAACAACGCTTTATTTTCTATCAGTCAACTTACGGACTTACCCGGTTTTTAGCGTTGTAAGTCCACAGACATGCCACTGATTCAATACACGAAGAAGACAGACCAATGTTCAATGAAAACATGTAATTTGTTTCCCAGAATAAAACCATTTGAAGTTTACTATAGATGAACAACGCTTTATTTTCTATCAGTCAACCTACGGACTTACCCGGTTTTTAGCGTTGTAAGTCCACAGACATGCCACTGATTCAATACACGAAGAAGACAGACCAATGTTCAATCAAAACTTGTAATTTGTTTCCCAGAATAAAACCATTTGAAGTTTACTATAGATGAACAACGCTTTATTTTCTATCAGTCAACCTACGGACTTACCCGGTTTTTAGCGTTGTAAGTCCACAGACATGCCACTGATTCAATACACGAAGAAGACAGACCAATGTTCAATCAAAA
>NW_013669597.1:0-4452 GCF_000517525.1 Limulus polyphemus
GCTGAAATGTACGTATTCATCTTGAGCAATTCTAATGCTGAAATGTACGTCTACAGCTTGAGCAATTCTAATGCTGAAATGTAGGTATATAGCTTGTACAATTTTAATGTTGACATGTAAGTATACAGCTTGAACAATTCTAATGTTGAAATGTAAGTATACAGCTTGAACAATTCTAATGTTGAAATGTAAGTATACAGCTTGAACAATTCTAATGATGAAACGTAGGTATACAGCTTGAACAATTCTAATGATGAAATGTAAGTATACAGCTTGAAAATGAAACAAAACTGAGAACAGTAGTTGCGAAAGTCGCTTCAGTGTATGCTTCAATTAAGAACTAAGGATATATAAGCAAAAGATAAATTAAAATCACAAGACACCCGGGATCGTCCAATAATGAAAGTAGAGGATTGAGGAGTTTGTTTTGTTAAATGTCTACAGCATTACCGATGTGATATGTAACTGACAAGTGATAACTTCAAATCTTTTGTAGTGTCCAGATTTTTAATCGTGACTTGTTAAAGTACTTTAAAATTTGATGTCCGGAAACTGAATTTAAAATCAGCCTATCGATCTCTTAACTATTATTTTGGGAACAATACATATATATATATATATATACTTTGGAAATAATCAAAAGAAATCCTCGAAAAATAGACTTATTTTTACATTTATCCTTTAACCCCCACCCCATCGCAATCTGAAATTACGAACCTGCGAGATCCTCTTGGACCTACATTTTTCATTGTTGATTGTGTCCAGCAACAATTACGCATGATTGCTTGGCACTTGAGTTTTCATTGTTTAAAAATTCATTTGGTAAAGCACAAATTTACACTTAATAAGCGAAAAAGTTCAATAATTAGTTACAAAGGCTTTGCCAATTATTACTAAACTGCCTGGAGCCCGTTAAAAACAAATTTGCTAATTCAAACAGATATAAAGTTACATGGGTTCTACTTAGTGCAAATTAAAAATTCAATTAAGTTATCAGTTTAAAACTCAGTATAATTCATCTAATCAGGACAGACAGATAGAACTACTGTTATCACTAGTTCCCTCCTGCCCCAATGACTCAGTGGCAAGTCTCTGAATTTATAACCCCAAAAAATCGGGTTTCGATACTCGTGGTGGACACAGCACAAACAGTTCATTGTGTACCTTTGTGCTTAACAATAAACAAACAACAAATACAAACCACCGTACATACAATTTTATCTCGTCAATCTTTATAAAAATCTAAATGTGTGTGTGCTTCAAAATTCGAACACTATACTTCAGAAACAAATACTTGGCACAACCTTATTACTTATTAACAAGACCAGTGCCCTATCACTAAATTTTCCAACAGTATAAGTCGTTCCCATCAATGTTCACTTACAAACCCTGTCACTATGAGCATAATACCACACTATGATAGGTACAAAGACCAAAGCATAAAATACTATCACAGACTTACAATTATCTGTTTAAATCCGTCAAGAATCAGTGAAATGGTAGTATTATTATATCATAATAATTCATACCAAACGTTTTACACGTAAAATCGATAAGAGAAAAGTAACTCCAGGACCAGACTTGAACATGAAAAACACTACAGTTAGAGTTATAATAAAGAACATATAATAGTATAACCTGTTGAAAATGTATGAACAAGACGAGAAGAAAAATAGAAGAACTTATTATGATTTACATATCTAGAATATTCAAAGCTAACTTTCTTTCAAATATGAGTCTTACAAAAAATATAATAATAAGTCCAAAAAATCATTTTTTGCCAAAAACAGTTCTTGAATTGTCATCATAGAATAGTTGGTTTTAGTTGTTAGAAACATATATTGTAAACATTAATTTCTAGACAAGCCATCAACAAAATTTCGTACAATGTTCAACCACTGACCTGTCTAAGAATACAAACCCAATATGTAAGAAATCTATTTATATATTTATGATTTTATTAAGTAATAACCATTTCGTTGTGATTTTACAGTATTTTTTTTTCAAGAACAAGTTATTTTAAATCAATGTAAACATTGAAAGGAAGAATATAAAAAAACTGTTGTGTGAAATATAATATCTGCGGGAAGTGAAATTTGAATCGTCAATTTATTATTATATATTGCCACAGATTAAAACATTAGATTTTTTCTTCAGGTTATGTTTCGACAAATGTTATCATAATGTTATCAAAATGTTTCCTTTAAGAACAAAATAGTTATTCTTACGATTCTTATTTGAAAATAATATCTTACTCCTTTTTTATTATCAGTTTACGTAATTCAAATGTGCCGATATCCATGATTGCACTCCTGGTGATCGCATTTTGAAACAATGTTGTGCTCCTGGTTGTCTCAGTCCGCAGTAGTTTTAAAACAGTGTTGTACTCCTTGTGGTCTCCGAACATAGTACACTTTAAAACAGTGTTGTACTCCTAGTGGTCTCACTGTACAGTATGTTTTAAAGACGTTTTGTACTCCTGGTTGTCTCAGTACACAGTACATTTTAAAATAGTGTTGTACTCCTAATGGTCTCAAATTACGGTACTTTTTAAAACAGTGTTGAACTTCTGATGGTTTCACTATACAGTGCGTTTTAAAACAGTGTTGAAATTCTGATGGTTTCACTATACAGTACGTTTTAAAACAGCGTTGTTCTCCTGGTTGTCACAGTAAGGTAAAAGTTAAAAAATTGTCATTTACAAGCACTGAAAGATTAACTTAGTTTCCTAACATGAAATCGTGTAGGAAGACAAAAAGTGGAGCAAATTTTTGTCAAATTCATTAATCCTTCAAACATTCTTATTTTATTATTCAAAAGCTTTGAAAGAAGAACCATTTCCGTAACAAAGGCTTGTTTTTAAATACCTTACTCTTTACGTAAAGTGTATCATAGTTTAAAAATATAGTGTGAGTTTAACAACCACAGTCCAGTATACACTCTCATTATCTTGTTTACCAAATGTTAATTTATAGCTTTTATTTTCGAAAAAATAAAACAGCATCATATTTTACAACAAATGGGTTTTATTTTGCAAATAATAGTGTGTTTTATCTGTCAAGAAACACCTTTTTTATACTTTAAAAGAAAAAAATTAGTAATCTATTAAAAAGGTTATATATTGTTACGTGACGCTGGTAACACGTAATGAGTATCTAGAAAGATCGAGGAACTTGTCAAACGTCCTAGCGGTTGCTAGAATGGCGCTCTTATAAGTATATAAACCGGAAAATAAAGTGACGGTAACAATTGAACAGCAGAGAGAGAGATTGAAGATATAGACGGACAATTGAGTCAAGCGCGGTAGGAAGTAAAGTGCGTGAATCGTTCGTTAAGGATTATAGCGTGTGTTTAAGTTAAAGGGACTGTGGAAATTAAGTGTATTGCAAAGTTGAATTGAGAAATAATAAACTAGTTTTATTTGAGAAAGGACTTGTATCGCTGAAGTTCTTCGGAAAGAATTTTTACGAGTAATTAACTAATGACCAGAGACGTAACAAATTGGTGTCAGAGAGTGTGACAAAAAAAAGAAGATGGAAACGAGAAGCGACAAATCAAACTACAGCTTAGCAGATTTGATGGTAGCAATACAAGAACGGCAAAAGAAACAAGAAGAACTAGAAAATAAACATGAAGAGAGATTACAGCAGTGGTTGGAGGAGAAAGAAAATAAACAAGAAGAGAGACTATAGCAGTGGCAACTGGAACAAGAAAGAAAACAGGAAGAAAGTCTCCAACAGTTGCGGGAAAGTCAGCAGCAACTACAGGAAAGTCAACAACAGTGGCAAGAAGTACAAATGGAAAACATTAGTAAATTTCAAAGTGAATTGAATACATTAAAGGATGATTTACTGTCTTTTACACGAGGAAGATATATTACCCATTGACCTAATCAGCCTCAGACAACGGGAAGCCCCTTCCAGATACCGCAGCTAAACCCTAATGCAGACATCTTCAGTACTGTCAGAAGTCACATTCCAGACATGAGGTCGGCAATAGAGGTGATCTAGTACGAAGAAAGCCACAGGAATTCGATGGGAAGGCACCATGGGAAGCATAGAGAGCACAATTTGAGCTCCTGACAGAAATGAATGGATGGACAGAGAAACAGAAAGCAGTGTACCTGGCAATGAGCTTGAAGGGACAACCAGCAGACAACAGGCACAACTATAGAGCACCGGTAGTTGCTCTAGAAATCAGGTATGGAACTCAAAATCAGTCCGAAGTCTACAGGGCTAGGTTTAGGACTAGAGTCCGTGGCAAAGGAGAGAACCTGCAAGAGCTGGCACAGGATTTGGAAAGTATGGCACACAAGGCCTACCCAACTGCACCACCCGATGTCCTCAAGCTATTGTTGAGGGATTAGTTTGTAGACGCCTTGGACAGTCTACAACTGAAGATACAAGTGAAGCAAGCACACCCCTCTACTATAAAAGATGCAATGGCCAGATC
>NW_013669597.1:5433-37200 GCF_000517525.1 Limulus polyphemus
AGGGAAACAATGAAACCCTTCATGAAGTTACTACCACTGATGTACTATTACCGATAATAGGACATTTCCTGATGGAGCAGATGAACTTTACGTGAAGCAGAAGCCAATGAGACAGAGACCAGTACGGAAGAAGATACGTCCCATAAAATTAAGAGACTTTGTTGAATTTTAATTTTGTATTTGTAAATTCTGTACATTTAATTAAGTTATTGTTAATTATCTATTGGTTTAATTTAAGTGGCTATTGTTCGGGACGAACAATACTAAGGAAGGGGCAGTGTTACGACAGCGGAGGTCGCGTGACCCTGGTAACATGTAATGAGTATTTAGAAAGATCGAGGAACTTTTTGAACTTTCCTGCGGTTGCTAGAATGGCGCTCTTAGAGTATATAAGCCGGCAAATAAAGTGACGGCAACAATCTAATAGGAGACTGAAGATATAGACGGACAATTGAGTTAAGCGCGGTAGAAAGTAAAGTGCGTGAATCGTTCGTTAAGAATTAACTAACGACCAGAGACGTAACAATATTATATATATGTAAACTTCAAAGTTGATTTTACTCTTTATGGTAGATCGATTACACAGTAATGAATTTATAAAGTTTTGTTAACCACAAAGCTACACAATGGGCACAATTGGTTATCTGTGCTTCGCCCATCACATGTATAGAAACTTAGCTTTTAGCAGTGTCAGCCCTCGGTCTTGAAGCTGAGCCACTGGGGGTGGGGGTAAGTTTAGAAAGAAGCGATTAGTTTTTCTGCAGGCTGAACAAACATTAGTAAGTCAACAAAAACAGCAACAAAATCCTAGACAGAAAAAAAATTAAAACAATATTTCTAGTTAAACTTAAATTATTGCTTTTAAAACGTTATTTCTAATTAAACTTAAGCTATTGCTCTTAAAATTTTATTTTTAATTAAACTTAAACTATTGTTCTTAAAACTATATTTTTAATTAAACTATTGTTCTTAAAACTATATTTCTAGTGAAACGTAAATTATTTGAAATCTATGAAATCAATAAAGAAATATTTTCAGCACGTCACAGAAGTTTTCTAATTTGTTTCACTAAATTCCAGTTGTTTACTTTAAACATAAACACTACTTCATAGTTCGATTCATCTCAGAGTTCATGTCACCGTGACACAGCACTCACTCACCATACGTGCTTATCTTCCTAGTGTTCGATAGTATTTCTATAGTCTGCGTGCAATGGCTGTAGCGAATGCCAAAAGGGCGTTTAATGGTTTTGGCAAATTCTCTGGAAAAAAGAAAGTAGGCAGATAAATTGATTAACAAAATAAATTTAGTAAACATAGAAACAATAGTAATAAGTATCCGAACCCCTAGAAATATGATAAATTTGGGGAACCGTCAGTAAGAAACTATGATAACGATCAATTTAAAATATTTCTAATGTAAATTTGTTTAAAAGTTGAAATTTTTTAAACATGCAAACAGTTAAAAAAAGTCTTTATTATCGCAAAAAAACCAAAACAATCTTATATATATTTACACCTCGATGCTTTGATTTTCTTTTCAAGTATTAGGACACTAATCAACGAAACTTTACAATAGTATGTGGTAAGTAGTAAAACGTAGATGGAACAAACCTCACTCGGGAGTAAGACGAGTAAACACAAAATTTGTAAAATATTATCTCTGCTCACACCGATATTATAAATGATTTTCGACAACGAAAGCAGAAAAAAGGGGAAAGAAAGTTAGGACTGTTAATATTTCGATTTTGAATTCGAAACTGACACTTCTCTATTCATACCCTAACTACACGATTATCTCCCGCAGAAAAGTGGGGATATGAAATCTCCTTCCATAGTACAAAAAACAAACTTAACTTATCTATTAAATAAATACTTGCATGTTATATTATGGCTTTTCTTATGAACATTTTATCTCAAACCTTACGAGAGTGCTTTGGACGTTAGGCTCCAAACGCAAAAATATAATTTCCCGTTCTGTCATTGATCAATAAAAAATACTGTGACAGTAATGGTCTATATGAAACCATTATAATGGATGTGTTTATATTGCAAAATCTAAAATTCCTTAACAAATCTGTAACGTTTCAGACATCTACTGTTACCTCATTTTCTCTTTGGCCTCTTCAAAACTGTTGGTGTAAAAGTAAACCTTCTGAAATGAAGTAATAATGGGTTTCTGCTTACACGTCAGCTCGGGATCAAAGGACAAAACCTTAACATTGGAAGATAACACGTGCTGTAAAAATGAAATGGACAGAATGTTATTAGTTCATATCACTTATCATTAAAAGTTCGTGGATTGTGCATAACTTATAACAAATGGAAACTTTTAATAGATGATCAAGAACATAAATTCTATATATCTAGGTTACCGTTTAAAATTGAATTATTTACTGTGCTCAAATAGCGGGGTAAATCAATAGATCTAGTTGCAGTTGTGTTAAATACAAACTCACTTTCTTTACATGTTCAAGTAGTTTTTAACGTACAGAAAAACTGAGTTGTGTAATAAAGTAAAAGAAACTAACTTGTAACTCTGCGACAGAAGAAAGAAGACCAGCACCGAATACCCGCATTTCGCCGTTCTGTTTACAGAGTCCAAACTCCACTGTGAAGAAGTAACACTACCAAAATAAGAAAATATCTTTAATGGAAAGAAATATTTTAACACATGATATCTTTAACTCTGTCACGTTGAAAAAAGAGTTAAAGATATTTACTGCTAGTTTGACTGAGTTCACGATACCAGTCACGTTGACAAATGGTATCGTGAATCAGTCAAACTAGCAGTAAATATCTTTAACTTAGTCGGACTGGCACGTAATATCCTTAGTTCAGTTGCAATGATACATAATATCATGAACTCAGTCACACTGACATGTGATATATTAAACTTAGTCACGTTAAATATTTTAAAGTTCATTACATCGACACAATATCAGAAACTAAGTCGGACTGGTAAGTAATATATTTAACTTAGTCGCAATGCAACATGTCATTTTTAACCAATAGTAATATATATTGATATACGTGTCTCTCGTCTGCTAGCCAAACCGGTAATTTTATCGTTAACATATACATTACATAATATACGAAAATTGTCGTTTTGCGCGCCTTCACATGAGGGAAGTGTGACCTGCGCAGTGAACGTGGCGGACAAACAAGCAAGCAGAAGAGAGATTCTGAGTTTTATATATAGATACATGAAATTATATTATACAATTAAATCATAAAAAATAAGTCATCAAAACTTACTGTTGCCAGTTTCTCTATTTCATCATCCGAAACCCCTAGAGATGCCAAACCAATCTCTTGGGAAAACTGTGCGAAATTATGATCTGCCAGAAGAGGCACGTGACCAAGAAGCTCGTGGCAACAATCACTAGCAGGAGAATAAACAAAAGACAATAAACAGAGAGAGTATTTTTCAAACCTTACTATTTCTGACATTCTTTATTGTTGAAAAATGCAGTAGCAGATGAAATAGGATTATTTTCGAAAACAAAATATAAATAATTGTAAAATTTAGTACAATTTTAGTAAAACAAAACTGAGAAAATGTGCTTTACATTTCAGGTTATTTCGATTTCTTTTTTGTGTACTTTGAAATTTCACTGTTACTTACTTTCCTCCTTTATTTCACAAATGTAATAACTTTCTCTTGCTGTTTGTGACTTTGGTGGTTATTTTATTATAAAATGTTATTCATAATCCACTAAGTAACACTTGAAGATTATTTTACTACCTGCAGATACATCAAAGACTCGGAAAAAGATTTGCTTATAAGGAGTAATGAAGCAAACACTAACATTCACTGTACAACTCTTTACTGGAGAATTGGTAATAAATAATCAGTTTATTTCGGGGAATGCTAATACAGAGGTTGAATATGTTATATGGAAGTGTTTTTGTAGCCTC
This sequence comes from Limulus polyphemus, assembly GCF_000517525.1. Taxonomy (NCBI): domain Eukaryota; kingdom Metazoa; phylum Arthropoda; class Merostomata; order Xiphosura; family Limulidae; genus Limulus; species Limulus polyphemus. The sequence goes on from NW_013669597.1 coordinate 9,354, forward strand.
GTCATGTCATTACAATCTTTGTCGCCACGTCCAATCACACTCTATCTGATGACCATGCATCTTGAAAATACCCATGTAGCGTAGTTTCTATTGCAATAGATTCTATCGTAAGAATATCATGTTCAAAGCACCCTTTCTACCTGCAGACATTCCATATTCCGCCTAGTATGCTGTGACGACGGTTTTCCAGTACTCATTTCAATAATCAGATCGTACAAAAATTCATAAAAACTGCATCCGAAGAATTGACCAGTATGTTTTTGTAAAGAATAGCAAGAATACCCATTTCATTCTCCAGGTGTTTGAGATATCTGACGGTTGAAAGAATGTCGTCGAAGTAATTTGTGTGCATGTTGTTGCCTAGAACTTGTGGAACAGCTTTTTGTCACTGACCTTTGTGTTCGTGGATTCTCACCTATTACGAAATGCCGCAATTTTCGTACCATGGCTGAGGTACGACTTGTTACGGGTCTCTTTGTGAATGGTCTTTAGTATCAAGCATATTCATATTCCTTTGTTTTCCGATACCATTCAGTACAAGGGATATCCCTGTCGTGGAACTTCTAAATCTCCGATCTGAACACATCTTTGGTTCCGAGTTTGTTTGTGAAGTTTTATGATAAATTTTAGCAGGCATCACACTACCTACATGACGCCAAGCACAAAATGTATCTCTGATACATGCCGTTTAAGCGCGCTTTGTATAGCTGTGGTTCTCACATAACAAAAATCTTCCCATGAGTAAAGCATTTATGAAATATTACAAGGTAAGTTATTAAGGCAATAAAATACTTAAAAAATAAACGTTCTTATAAATTCCGAATTATTCACTTCCTTTTATTTAGCTTCTTTTCTTGAGACTCGGATATAATTTCAGGAGAATACTTGGTTATGTCATTGTTATTAGCAGACATTATCGATGTCACGTTAAGAAGTTTATGTTCCTAAGGTATTTATTTCAACAATTAAAGAAAGGTATATGGCATTTTGTTTTGTTGATTCCATCCACTTAAGGCTTAAAATAAAACAGTAAATCACATTTTATTCAAATACAAGGTTAATTGCTATCATGTACGTTTTTCTTAGTTCATACTTTATTCTAACTAGGCCCGGCATGGCCAGGTGGTTAGGGAGATCGACTCGCAATCTGTTGGTCGTGGGTTTGAATCTCCGTCCCACCAAACATGCTCGCTCTTTTTTTTTCAGCTGTGGGGGCGTTATAATGTAACGGTCAATCCCACTATTCGTTGGTAAAAGAGTTGCCCAAGAGTTGGCGGTGGGTGGTGATGATTAGCTGCCTTCCCTCTAGTCTTACACTGCTAAATTTGGGACGGCTAGCGCAGATAGTCCTCGTGCAGCTTTGCGCAAAATTCAAAACAAACAAACATTCCAACTATACAAGTATATTCAAATTTCTTAATCTAAAGTTGAATTTATAACTTAAAAATAGCTAAAGCATAAAATACACTTGAAATGTGGTGATAAGTTTTTCGTATTGAACTTACGGTTCAGGAGTGTAGAAAGGATCCGAACTGTGACGTATATACTGGGTGCAGTGGAATAGTCGAAAAGCTAAACCAGCCAAAAAGTTGCGTGATGACAAATAGCCAGCAACAGGTCTTAGTTGAAATCCCGTTCGTCCTGTGGTCAAAGACAAAACAATATCAATAACATTTGGTAGGAGCTTCTAATTACTGTTTCCAGATTTAGAAGGTTGTTTACGATCTATGTTAATCACGTTGTCCCTGGTTATCACCTTAGCCTTGTTACTAAACAGGTTAAAGACCTGACCCTCTTATTGCAATTCCGTTGAAATGTGATTATTTGAAAGTGCAGATGGCACCTAAATGTGGTCCCTGCTGGAAAGGTTACATTACAAAATTGTCTGCAATTATAAAAGAATGCCAGTCACAAAATCTTAGCATTTCAAATAATTGTTTGTTTGTAGTTAAGCTACACAATAGGCTATTTGTGCTCTGCCCACCACGGGTATCGAAACCCGGTTTCTAGTGTTGTAAGTCTATAGATATACCGCTGTGCTACTGGGAGGCATTTCAAAAAAAGGGATGGCTATCGTAGTGTTAAACATTATTAGTAAAGCAATAGAAAGCGTGAATCCAGCATGAAAAAACAAACACAAAAAAACAGGCTACACTATGACCGACTAGTAGAGAAAAATCGCTTGTAACTAGAAATAACTCAAAAATACGGCAGTATAATCGCTTATAACCAAAAATAACTCAAAAATACGGCAGTCTACTGCAGCTAAAATAGCAACCTTCCTTAGAAGTGTGAACATAATAATTCACATAGAACAGAATAAAAAAACTGTAAACAGCTGTATGAGCAACATCTGGCATGGAAGTACATTGTCACATTGAAAGGAACGTATGAGTGCTAAAATATCTGCAAACCTTCGAGCGATGTATTATTTTCTGCCAGTGAAATTACTTTTCAAATATAACACAGAATATGTCATGAAAGTTTTCCAAAATAATTATGGTGATTGCAATTATAGGTTAAGCTAGTTATTAGAAGATCCAGAAGAAAAAAGAATAACACGAGAACTCAGCATACTATCAGGCTAACATGTTGAAAACACTATAACGCGAGTAAATATTTTTTTTTTTTTTTTACGGATTGAATGCAAGAAGAAACACCGATTTCATGCTATACCATTTGCGGGCATCAAAAATCCCAAGGACTAAGGTGCCTCTAAGCTGCTCAAACAGGCTCTCAGAAGTCGTTATCCGCGCGTGGTTGATATAGTTTGGAAAGCATTCAAAGAAAAGAGGAACAACATTGATCTAGTGTATAGTACAATTTTTTTCTTATAGAGCAATAGTCTGTAACCATGCAAGTCCAGTACATAGAACAGGGAAAACATTTACCTTAGTTTATTGTACAAAATCCTCCTTTCAAAGCAATAGTCATTAACCATGCAGGTCCATTACATACAACACCATCGGTAGAGTAAGAAGGATCTATAAAGCTTCTAAACTCAACCTTGTATCGGTACCATAGATCGTAACCACCCCTGTACTTCTGATAGTATAATACTTGACATATATTAAGTTTAGTGCAACATGAATAATGTACACGTTTTAAATTTTTACATTCTTTGATATTATTTTAAGAGAAATATAGAAATCATATTTATAAAAGTCAACTAATATTTCAGTAAATTATATCTGTAAACATTTTAAAGGTGTGTAATAATAAATGTGGACGAATTAATTTATATTTTTCTTTTTTTTTTCAGCCTTCTTCAATGTTATGGTTTCAACTAGATAAAGATAAAAACATACCGTTACTTTTTGGTTTTAGTGTACACTTTTCTTTGCATATCTTCACCATTGTGAATTTTATTCGACAAATTCGTCACTGGGGACGGGTATTTTTGCTTGTATACAATAAGCCAGGTGGACTAAATTTATCAAACTTAGTTATGTTTATCATACAATGACTAGAGATTTCTGTGAATAGAATTATTGAAATAAATGTACTGTAAAGTCTGTTTATACGACACCAGAAGAATTAGATATTCATGTGGACTCATAACTTGTATGTTTTCTTTACTTTACAACTTGTCCCTTATTTTGCATGAGAAGTCAACAGGATTTCGTACATTAGCTATATAGGTGAATTACAACACAATGATAAAAATTCTAAGAGGTTCCTGTTTATTGCATCATGGATTCGTTACTATCTATATAAAACTAGAAGAATCATATACACACTTTTGTATGTACCCATAAGTTGTATGATATAATGAACACAGGAAAACGAAGTGGGAATGGACCTGATGTTGGACACTCCCCCTTGTGAGGATGCACAGAGGAAGTCTTATTACACCATGCACATCCCTGCCTTGTTTTCTCATTTTTTAGTGCACCCATTCTTACACTTATAATTTTTTCCGCTTGTTCATGCAAGTTTTTTATACAGGGTGACATGATCGTATACAACATTCATTGATTTGTGTTGATATCCTTTATGTATATCATCAGTGTGGGTGTGCACAATAATATTATGATATGTGCAAATAATGGTGTATGTGTGTGTGTGTTGTGCATTCTCTTCACTTATGGTGTGTGTACAAATTGTGTATGTGCATCTGTGCTGTACATGTGATACCACACATTATATGGTGTGCAACATCGTTTGGGTAATGTAGTGTTGGTTTGTGGTTGTGTGCATGTGTGCTGTACATATGATACCACACATTATATGGTGTGCATTCTCTTCACTTATGGTGTGTGTACAAATTGTGTGTGTGCATGTGTGCTGTACATGTGATACCACACATTATATGGTGTGCAACATAGTTTGGGTAATGTAGTGTTAGTTGTGGTTGTGTGCATGTACTAAATATTGGTAAATTGGTTAATTAATTTGATAATTTACTTCACGTTAGCACTAGCACGTGGTCCCTGTGCTGTTGTTCTATTTGGTGAACTTATAACTATGGTGAATGTGTTTGTTACACAGCTAGAAGCGTTCAACAATGTTAGTCAGTCAGCAAGATTGAGAAATTTGTGGTTTTATGAATTTTTTGTATATGTTATGCTGACTTTCTCAAGTGGTTCTATGACTTGTAATTTGATATGTGGTTTGTTTATCGCCTAAGGGTGTTTCTCAAATAATTTTGAAGATGCACTATTTGGATGTTAAAGGTGTATATGAGTAAATAGTTTGTATTGCATGTATTGTGTATCCGACCCATTCCTATTATAAGTACTACGGTACTTATGATTGCTTGCGTAGCTCCATGGGCAAAATATTTGTTGTTGTTTTTTTCCCAAAGAGCGAAGACATTGAAAGCCAAATCAAGTTTTCTATTGTTTTAATGTATTCGATTTATAATTTTATGCTTGTTTTTAACTTTGTTAATTCAAATACGACAAACACAACTTACGTTTCAAAAAGCAGCTTATATCTTCCAACTGTGGAATACTGTCTTCCCTGAAAAAACAAAACTCATGGTAACATTCCAAGGGACGTCACGTAATTTGCATCTTTCATAATAAAATGTTTTAAAGGCCAACGCTCACACTTCTCAAGTAATTCAATACTTCTCTTAATGTAAAACTTTAAAACTTATGGTTATTATTTGTTTTAATTTCTAGCTTATCCTAACCGTATTCTTCTTCTTCGTGACGACTTTAATCCCAACTAATTTGCGGTCGGATGATAATTTTCTAAACCAAGAATTTTTATACCCGGGTGACCCATCTTATCCTAATTGTATTAGTTTGTCATATAATTTTTGATTTTACACAATCAAAATAGAAACAAAAACGTATTATAATATACTCGTTTAAATGTTTGTTTATCTATTTATGAAGTTTACAAGATTTCTTTAAGCTTTGCCTCCTGGTGGCTCAGCGGTAAGTCTGAGAACTTATAAGAATAAAAATCGGGCTTCGATACCCACGGTGAGCAGAGCAATGATAGCCCATTGTGTATCTTTGTGCTTAACAATAAATAAACAAGCAAAGCTTTAAGCTTCATATTTTAAAACAGTAAAACCATATTACGATAATAGCTTAGAGAACCGTCGAGTTCAAATAAATGTATAAAAATGTATATGTAAATACAAGATAGAATATTAAAAAATAAATTACAACAAAAATATTACTTGTAAATCTGTCTTAGGTATACGTGTTAACATCCGGATTTAATTGAAAAAAATAATACATTCATTTTAAAGTAGAATAAGTATATTAAAATATTTATATAAATTATCATGATACTGACGTTTCATATATTTTAAGTATAACATATTTTAATGTGTGTGTGTGTGTTGAAATAATAACTAGCAGCTTTTATTAATCTCTCAAAAAAATGTTGTAATTGATAATATGGATACATCTAAATGGTGGTTTTGGTAATATCTGAATACAATTGCTTACCTGTAGCCGGAATACTTTATCAGGAGGTTAAAGTTTTCTAAAAACTCCTTACAAGCGTGGGTCGGATACAGCTGTTTCAGGTGTTTAAAAATTCTTCCCCTGCAAAAATTGAAGACATTGTACGCTTATATTCCACATAATTCATCATCTTAGCTGTGAAAACCTGCTTAATAATGTTGACTTTCAGATATAAAACAGTTGAATCTTTAACCAAACACCGAGACTTCGAAATTTGGTCAAAATATACTCATTCTGTAAATGTTTATAGATTATTTATCACATATTGCCAAAACTCTAGCGTAGGAAGACAGAAGTATGGAGTCGTCAGTTGCTGTTGTTTTAAAGCGTAAAGCTACATAATGGACTATCTGCACTTTTTCCACCACGGGAATATAACCGTATACTTCACCATTGCAAGTTTGTAAACTTACGCTGTCACACTGGAGGACCAGACTTATAAGAAAATGTTATTTCTGGTCAGCCAAAACGAAATCCAAAAATATTCTAATGAAATAATACTTCAAACATTTTTTTTTGGATATAGTAATCTTACAATACAATGGACTTACAGGATCTAAATATATCTAAATACAAAACGTTTAACAAAAGCTACTTGTCAAACATTTCAACAAAATATAATAGATGTTTATAAAGCTTCCAATTTGTTATTTATAGAATTGTTTTTGAATTGTGTATGTGTCTAGATGGCATGAGACCAAAGTCGTCTTAACAAATCTTGAAAAACAATTATGATATTCTTAACTTACAGTAACTTTAAAAGTTACTGTTTTAGTAATCAAACATTGCTAGTTGAAAGTCCACCGGTGGCTCAGAGGTAAGTTTACGAACTTACAATGATAAAACCCGGAGCTCGATTCCCAGCAGTGGACAGAGTTCAAATTGCCCAGTGTGTAACTTTGCACGAAAAAGTAAGTCCAAAACTAAAATATCTAAACCATATTCCACGTTAAATACACCATGCAAGTAAGTATCGGTAAGTAGTATAACATTTTTATAGGATTATATGTTCGTCGAAATTTAATCCCACTTTCGACTTGAAACAAAAACTCATAGAATTATTAAGTTAATTGATATTAACTTTTGATCAAAAGAAGCAACATTCATAAATCAGAGCTAAATATCATGCAAGTAATGAGCACAGTTAAAAGAAATATATACTGTTCTAACGATCTTACGTATAAAGATTACAGCGTATTACTTAATAAATTTGACGCCCCCCTCATTGATTGATATTTTCCGCCGCAATCCCAATAATATCTCACAAGATTCGGCCAGCTAAGGTAATTGAGATTAGTCTTAAATCCATATACTAAGCAAACAATGTATAGTACACGGACTTACAAAAAGTTTCCATCTCTTTAACTGCAACGTATAATTTTCAGAACTATGTTATTTTTCATAGTTCCCCGAATGGAATACAATGGTGCTTAAGTGAATTTCTGATTTTCACTTTCCTTTAAAAGTAAACTGGGATAAGTGAATATTCTCTTACAGTATCAACAATGTGGTGTTTAAATAGCGAACTGAGTTATTCTTATTGGCGGATCAAACAAACGTTTCGATGAACTCGCCCCTGATCTTCACTGCCTATTGGCCAAGTGATTTAACAGGCACCAGTCACTGTTTTCTTGTGTCAGGAACTTAAGGGTTTATTGACATATTTAAAACAGGTTGTGGTCTGAGAGAGATGATTTTTGCACAGATTTTACAATATTTTAAAAATACATTTACATATATTTACGGAGATTGTCGTAAGTCATTATACTCCGTTAACTTGCACAGCAGAATCTGTTATTTTTCTTTTCTCTAACATAACAAAAACTCTTAATTGTGTGTTTCTGCAGATTGGTACCTTTTCTTTTCTTATATTTAAGGAGAACTTCTAAAGTTTCCGTGAACGACGTTTAATTCCATTTATTGTTTACTTTCACTCTGTGTAAAGTAAGGACCTTTAAAGCTCTGGTAAGGCCGCGCTGAAGTTGTTTACGTTCGCCCGACATGAACGAGTTTTATATTTACCTTCATTTTAAGTCATGAAGCGTAGTCAGTGGAGTATCGGTTCCACCATTGTTACAGTCATTTTTAGGAGCACTTGTTTTGTTGGTAACTCCAAGTATAGACTTGGATTTCACAGTTCTAGTGTATTTAAATACATTGATGTGAGGGTATTTTAACTTATGTTGTGATTAATCTTACTTAGTGGTTTCATTTATTTTATTATAGCTTACGGGGGGGGGGGAGCACACTGACCAACAGGAATGTTGTTGTTTCTTTCTGTTAGCATCATCAATAGCTCTTGCAGGTTCTATACATTTCGTTTAAAACTTCAAAGTACACATGATTTTTTGTCCATTATATCATATTGTATCCCATTGTGTTAGTGGAGTATTGTTAATTTATATAGTTTACTGTGAATCATTAAATATTTGTTCTTTTTTGTATTAATGTGTTTCGAATATCTTTCAGTTCATGCAAGTTGTTGGGACGTATACACCCAAGCTCGAGATCCAACAATCTCCAGTCATTAATTAGCAGCCCAACGTTTTTTCTCATGTTGATAATGTGAGAGATAATACATATGCAAAATTATCTTTGTAAACCAAATATAATAATGAAATAAATAATAATAATAAAAATAAATATATATTAAATCATCTAACCAATACTGTTAATGAAAGAAAAGTTAAGAAAAAGAGTAGAGTACATCTTACTCAAAAAACTCATAAATACTAATGGTTTCTTCAATTACTGTTGTAGGTTTCTCGTTGAATTATCATATTTAATATCAAACACCAACTTTGTCTCACTGAATTAGTTTATTTGATGTCAAACATCAACTTCGTTTCACTGAATTAGTTTATATAATATCAAACATCAACTTTGTTTCACTGAATTAGTTTATTTAATATCAAACATTAACTTTGTCTCACTGAATTAGTTTATTTGATATCAAACATCAACTTTGTTTCACTGAATTAGTTTATTTGATATCAAACATCAACTTTGTTTCACTGAATTAGTTTATCTAATATCAAACATCAACTTTGTTTCACTGAATTAGTTTATTTGATATCAAACATCAACTTTGTTTCACTGAATTAGTTTATCTAATATCAAACATCAACTTTGTCTCACTGAATTAGTTTATTTAATATCAAACATCAACTTTGTTTCACTGAATTAGTTTATTTGATATCAAAAACAAACTCTGGTTCGCTAATTTTGTTTACATGAAACCAAATTTTTTCTTAAAGTTTCTTACCAAGTGGCGATTTCCTCCTGGGTATACTCAACTCTAGGGATTGGTTGACCACTGTAACAATGAGAAAATTCCTTATAAACTTGTTATAAAGCATTTCTTGTTACTACATGTGACGTAAATTGTTTAAGTAAACATGATTTACATAATAGATTCCCTGTCTTTAATCTTTTCAGTTCTATTAGTAGTACTATTATGGAGTTACATTCTCGTTATACGTCGTTCTAGTTTGAAAACTAATATTATGGTAGATGTTTTCTTTATCAGTGTCTACTATTCTGAGGGCTAGATTTATGTTAATAAATTTATACCATATTTGTTCATTATCAGTAAAATTAGATAAAGTTTTTCTTTCCATATTTTCATTTTGTGCATGAAATTTACTGGGTAATTTTCCTAATTTTTATTAGTTGAAATTTTGTGCGGTATTTTATATACTTGCAGTTTATGTCAAATCTTAGATATTTTGTCAGCAAATAATTGTTCATACAACATATCTTGATACAGCGAAAAAGTAATCATTGCAAAATACAAAATTATAAAATAGGTAAGTAATTCATATTATATAGCTCAACAGATTAAAATAATTTAAACATAGCAAATTCTGTTTAATTTATTATGAAAATTATCTTACTTCTAGTACAGGAATTCAACTGCACATCTACAGCTTTAGAATAGTGTAACATAAACTTATTTCATGCCTGAAAACCTTGCTTGTGTTACATCTATGCCAAAGATGGTTCTGTTTAGATAGTAAAAAAAAGAGTAGTTTTGTAGTTAAAATAATACAAAAGGAAAAGAAGAAACAAATCTATTTTATGTTTACATAGTTTTCTCATTATGCATAATAATGCAAGCTTATACCCTTCTCCCTGATTAAAAATGGTAAATGTTTTACTTTTTCTTGAACACTATTCACCTCTAGAAGAGCTTTAGAAATTTCATTCACCAGCTCTGTGTTCTTGGAATTCTGGAGTTATGTGAATTTTTTAGAAAATTTCTAAATTATCAGTAACCCAGTTTTCTACAGCACGGAAAAAAATGGGTACAAGTATTTTATTTTTTAGTGGTATAAATGTGAAGAGAAAAATTAATTGGGCACACTTGCAAAGTTTTATTGGGAAAACTGTAAAATCTTCTTTAAAATGCGTTTTAAAGTAGCCATATTTCGCTATTATTCGCCACTAAGGGTAGTTACACCAATAAGTAAGCATGCCTAGTTAAGTAGCAAATGTTGAACTGAATGCTGCAACGTGAACATCTGGAGACCGTGACCAAGGGATCCTTTATCTCTCGTAAATTCTACTCAGCTGAAGCAGTTAAACTTACGTTTTAGTCGTAAATAAATAACTATTCTTTAAAAAATGTCAGATGAGCGATGGATGAGAAAGAACATCTGGTGTCATTGCTGCAAACGGCTCTTAAACACGTGTTATTATTCAATTCTATGTAGTCTACTTGATAATGTTTATAATATTAGTATTATCCTGATTTGCATCTTACTTCCCTGCAGTAGTTGCATCTCTTTATAGGTCTAGTTAAACAATAGTAATCAAAGTGTAAGTGTCTTGGATTATTGTAACACCCGAAAATATGTGAAATGCACCCGAAAAGGCTTAAGCAAAACAAAAAAAATACAAATTTCTGCTTTAGTTCAAACAGTAGATGATAACTCATAAATACAACAAAACAAAGGAACTTGATATTTCTCACCTTGCACTATTTTATTTATGTTATAAAATAAATTCACATTCAGATTGAATCTTACTTCAACTAAGAATCATTACTGAGTTAAACTGGATAAAGTTTGATGCGGCGAATTAGGAGCTAGCTTGGACGTAATTTTTACTTTACCATTACAGCAATAATATAAGTCATGTTGGTATTGTTGTAATCTATATTTTCATTGTTTTACTTAAGTGTTTATTTGTTATAGGGGATTGATAATGATGATTATGTAATTTATTTAGAAAATTCGTGAAAGTTAAGGCCTCTGTATAATCTGGAAATTGCGTGCAATATGGAGAAATAAGAGTACAATATAAATGCAAGAATCAGTAAAACAGTTAGTTCATGAGTAATTAGTGAGCTATTAAGTTCAGTGTCAGTTAAGAGTTGGTGCTTATATTATGAATTAAGCGTACATTAGCATCGCAGTTTCTATTAAAATGTTGTTTGTGAACTTAGGCTCTTAAGTATAACTTGTGGCAAAGTGAATATTGTCTATGGCAAACGTTATTGAGGAAATAAATTAATTTTCTTTGTTACATGGACTAAACTTGACATTATTTTTACGAAATAATCCAAAAGAATTTACCCAACGATAGCGTACCTTACAGTATCACAATTGAAATTATTTTGTTGAGAATAAAGTAGAACTTTGACTGGACTAAATTTCAAGATGACAATTCGATCATGAAGCGAGATCGAAACTTTGGTAGAGATCATTAAACAATTAAAAGAAGGTCAAGAATAAGAAAGACTTAGAAATTTTGGAAAAAGAGATATAAAACTAAAAGATCAATAAGAAAAGGAAAATTAAAAGAACAACAAGAAAAACGAGACAGAAAATTTAAAGAAAAACAAAAAAGCGAGACAAAATATTAACAGAAAAACAAGAAGAATAAAACAGAAAATTAGAACAATGTTGAAGAAAAGGAAGAAAACATTTATAGAAAATTAAAAAAAGATCAAGAGATAAGAGATGGGAATTTAAGAGAGGAGTTAAAAGAAAGAGACTTGATATATTAAGAAGAATTAAGAGCAAAAATAAGTCTGAGTAACAACAAGTACCACTAAAGCCACTCATAGTTTTGCATCTGTCCAAAAATTTCAATGTAAAACACCATTTACTACAGAATATATGTAATAAGAAAAACTATTTGGTCTACACCTGTTACCGCTGCTGTTGTACCATCTGTGACTGTAGAACTTTCCTAGACTACCCCAGATATGTCATTAATAAATCAAGTTCCACAATTTAGCTGGTCAGTTCAACAATATTGCTGAATCGACAAACCAATAAACTATGATGAAAAGGTGCGATTAGATCCATATCAGGCTCAGTTTAAAATAATATTCAGAGTGAATAGGCAGAACAATAAGCTATAAATTTTCCTGCCCATTTAAGAACCAACTTTAACAACATTAAGTTACCTTCCAATTTACAGCCATTACAACTACGAAGCATTGATAACTGTCTTACCAACAAGTTTGGAGTGACACACTGTTAGAAAATGTACAAAGTAAAGTTCCATAGCAGGATATGGAAGAAAATTTGGAAAGCTTGCCCAATTTCTTACCCAGGTGCTCCAGGTGAAATAATTGATTCGTTGGTATGTGACCAACTTATAGATGCTACAAGAGATGAGTATTTAAGAATTAGTTTGAAGCAAAGTAATTTTACATTTTTAAAAAGAAGCCCTGCAAGTAATGCTACAAATAAACTATTAAAGACACCATCTAGAAGTTATGGAATCATCAGATCAAGTATTATTGAAACATCAACTCCCTCTGATGATAGTGTAAAAGAACTGAAAGAATTAGTTAAACAACTGGTTACGCAGAATGGAGGAAGCACATAACAATTTATTGATGTTTCAAGTATGACTTGAAAGGACATATGTAAATCCTATATGGGATAAGTGCTCCTTCTAAAGGATACCAGAAATATTGAACTCTTATAAGTGTAAGAAAGCTGGTTATTAGAGCCGAGACTGTAAAGAATCAACAATTGTTAACAAGTGAAGGAAATAATACCCTAATGATGAGTATTCGAGCCCAATCGGTTCAAAGAAACGACAAAGAGCTAATTACACATCGGAAAAACGGGAATTAGTTTGACTTATGGAGAAACACTCAGCTGAGAATACTTCTTCTGCCTCAAATGGGATAAAAAGCTATTATTTAAATAAATCAATTCATAAGTCCACGAATTTATTGACCAGAAGTATACTAGTTTGTTGATCAAAACTGGTTCTATAGTTATACAAATTTGATCCAATTTGGTAAGGAAAGATGAGGAATTGCCTCCAAAGATGAAGAAAGAAGATGAATTGATGAAAAATACAAGTGGACATAATGTTCCAGCAACAGGAAAGTTTGAAATTACCCTTATTGTAAAAAGCTTCTCTACACCTCCTGATGTGTGAGTCCTATAGAGGAAGAGTGTATATTGGGAACTGACTCCATGAGTAGACATAAGTGAGATTAGGACAGCTTCAATCAGTTTCAAAGTCTATGACCACGAAATGCTTGTGCACTACATGACAATTACTATACAAGTGGTTGAATTTACAGTGATAACAAGTATGACAGTTATTGTACCACCAAGAAGTGAAATATTCATATCACGATTTATTATAAATAAATGTACATCTCTTGACTGTAGTGTAGTAGAATAAAGCACTCTAATGTGTCTTTGTAGAGTAATGGTTGAAAGAACTCTCATGGATCTAATTAATAAAAATGTCAATATTAGGGCCATGAACACAACAAACAATGACATTTTTGTCAAGTCTTGATGGAACATTGCAAGAAGTCAAACTGTACAAGTATTACTTCCACACCAAATAACATCAGAAGGAAATAGTCACCTCTGAGGCAAGATTTAGGAAATCCAATGTCAAATCCTCACGTAAGGGCAGATTGCTACCCCACTTATAAGTGCTATAAAATCAGAGTTTTGAATGATGGCTTCCTATTGTTATATCAAGATACCTTTTCCATGGACCTCGAGACTTAGGTCAAACAAATAAGTAAGACTGATACTGGTGATACAGCCTCAATATGTCAGTTAGCCAGATGACTCCCACTTCTAAAACAGGCTGAAGTTTTGAAGAAACAAGGAGTAAGAGAACCGAGTACTACTACTTGGGTATCATCTCTTATACTTATGAAAAAGAAAGAGGGATAGATAACTTCTATGTGGACTACCTGGAGGTGAATGAAATTACAAATAAGGATGTCTACCCACCACCAAAGATTGCCTCTACTTTTAGTTCTTTGTCTGTATCATCTAGCAAACGGTACCTGTTCAAAACATGAGGAAGAGATATGGGCCCCGTGAGTGACATAGGGGTAAAATTCGAACGTCAAAGTCCTCCTATGTCACTCCTCGGAAGGAGCTAAGGGAACATGTCAGTTTTGGTCGCAATCATTCCAACAGTTCGCCAGTTATAAGCAGACACAAATACACACAAACAGACTTCTATGAAATAATAGTTTAGATTAGATATTTGACTCATTAAGGGACGGTGCACTAATGTAGTTATATATATGTCTGGGAAATCTTATAAATGTAATATTAATTTTGAAATCTACATTGCCTGGAGTCGATGTTTTGATTTTATATTTAAATATTTTTACTTTATGTCCTTAACAGAGTGCGCAAAGAGTAGAGGAAAACAAAAACAAGTCTGTATAATCCAGAAATTTGATTTTTGCAAGAAATGGACAAAAATGACTAAGGAATAAGGTCTATAAAATCTCACTCAATTTTTTTAGATAAATATATTTACGTTATCGAAAATTCATGACTTGTTACTAATGTTAAGTATTCTGGTGTAAAAGGAAAGGTAAAATTGTTTTTTTTAAGAATGTATAAGATATCACAAATGCTCTAGACTAGAAACTTTAAGATTGACAACATTTTTTTTTTGCACTAAGATCTTCTATCAAATTAGTTTAGACCCCTAAATTAACATTATACAATAATTAAGAGCTAAAACAAATCTGTAGCAGATCCAAGGGGATTAGAACACCTCTTTCCAATATCAAAAATGAAAGAAGCATAGTAATATATAGGAAAAATGGAATGTCAAGAGATACAAATATTATATTTATTTGTTTTCTGGTATCGTTTATGCTTGTATAACTGTATGGAAAGGGTTTGGGACCGACTGTAATGTGTAAAATGGGGAAAATAGCCGTAAACATATTCTCTTACAAAATATTATGACCGGTTTAAAATCCACCACAGGTCTTTCAAAGAATCCTTTTCATCGGTATGACTATCAATCATTCCATCTTTATCTCTAGCCTAATGGTGAACAGCACTAGATATAACTTGATTCCAATGGACACTTTAAGATCCTGGTCTTAACACTCAGCTCCGTAAATGAAGGAAAAGATTTTTTCGATGGTAGCAGAAAGTATTGGTCATTCTGATTTCTTATTTGTAATTAGCCAATGGGAGTGACTGGCTAAAATCAATTTAAAGTGTTATTAATTAGTCTTAGAAAGATTTATGATTTCAAAATTTCTTCAGCTTCTAATAGAGATTACAACCTCATATCAGACTCTCCGATATCCCTTCATTTGTCCCCTCCCCTTTAGAAAATCCTGGATCCGTTCCTGACAAATAAATAAATATGTACATAAAAATGGAACTGCACTAACTGTAAATGTGTGATGTCAATAAGCACCCTAAAACAGTGAAATGAACATACTAACGGTGTCAGGCTTGTCAAAGTGCGAATATATTATTAAGATATATATATATATATGAATAGGTGAATGGTTAGCAAAAGGATTACAGCGGCAATGGTATGATAGCAACTTAATGCCAAATTAGAAAAAACTCACTCTACCTTAATTCCCATTATTCACGATAAAAATCAAATAGAAAACAATTGTTTCTGCCTTATTTTATAGATGTTTAGGCTTAGTTTCTTATAGGTTCACTTACTGTTTGTAAGACATGGCAAGAGCAGAAAGCTTCTTTCGCCTTTCCCTGTATATTTTGTCTTTAAAACCCTGCGAAGTAAAATATCACATCTGCAAGTTAGCCTGTGTTAAAAAGGCACGTTAACTATAACAATTAAAGATCGGCATTCGAAAACAAGAAAATAAGAAATAATTACTTCTGAAACTACCAAACATGACTTAAGTTTTCAATTTTTGAATTATTTGAAAAATGGATTCTTAATGGATTATTTTGTACTGTTAAACCTGTAAAGGGCTCACCTGGTTTCTCATAGTTTACAACTTCAGATATTATACGGTAAACACGCTGAACCTGTGCACGTTATCACCCTTTAGAGTGTTTTTTTTTTAATCTACGCGCACTTTAAAATTTGTTTAATTTCGCGCAAATAATGTTAGAACCTTAATTTTAAAGCGATAGACAAGAGAAGGAGTCAATTCATCAACACCACGTGCGGCCCAAAATGCTGAGAACGACTTTTTTTATTTGTTGACAATGGAACATGAGTCACAGATCTACAATCGCTAAGTCCTATTCTAAAGAAAACATTCTTTTTTATTTCACTGTTCTTAGCTTAAGATGTATTTCTTTTATTATGATTGTTTGTTTTGTTTAGCGCAAAACTGCACAATGGACTATCTGCCACAGGGATCGATCCTCAAATTCTAGAGTTATAAGCCCTCAAGCTTATCGTTGACCCCCAGTGATCCATTTATTTTCAAACTGAATTTGTTTACTTGTTTTATTTTCACAATATGTAGGTTAACTATAAAAAAAAATCTATTTATAACATCTGCTACTGGATTGACACATAGATGAAGAATTACAACACTAGAACGCGGGGTTCGATTTTCCGCGGTGAATAGAGTGCATGTAGCCCACTGTATAACATCAATAGCACACAGACGACGAATTACAAAACATACAGTTTTCAAACATTTCCTATAATTCAAGATGATAGATATAAGCAAATGCAGATTTTAGAGAAAGTTATGACATCAGACTATGGAAACGTACTTGACACTCAAATGTTGTCTTGTAAAACTGAAAGGTTGTTTTGTGCCTCAAGTGTATGGTAAGAAAATAAAAACCAGAGTTCGTAAAATTGTACGAAGTTTCTTGCACTTCCCGTTAAAACGTTATTTTCCTGGAAGACGCCACTGCAGAAAAATTTACCACTATTGATAAGAGCAGAAAGGAGGCTACTATATGCTACAACACATTATTATTGTAAGTGTTATGCCTCAAATAGCATGACAGCATGCCGACGTCATGGACGTAGGAAATGGTAGGGAAATAAGATAGGTAGTAGTATCTCTACGTCAAGGAAGATGCACGAGATATTTAAGAAGTACAACCAAGGTCCTTCCGTGAATGAGCATTATAAGAAATACGTCACGCAAAGGATTCAAGGAATCACGTTTTACTCTCCTTGTTTGGTTTACAATAATCGTACGAAATGCACGTCCAATGAGTCTGCTAAAACATATGTCTAAGTTATTGGGCCTGGCATAGCATGGTGGTTAGGGCAATCTGAGGGTCGCGGAATCGAATCCCCGTCACAGAACATGTTCGCCGTTTCAGCCGTGGAGTCAATCCCACTATTCGTAGACAAAAGAGTAGCCCAGGTGTTGTCGGTGGGTGGTATTGATTAGCTGCCTTCCCTCTAGTTTATCACTGCTAAATTAGGGACGGCTAGCGCAGATAGCCCTCGTGTATTTCACTGTACATATTACACTGAGTTATGTTCTTTATGTATAAATAAGAATACAGAAGACACTTTATAAAATCTTTATAAAGAACAGTCACTCTATAAGTCCAGTTAATAAACGATTTTCAACTAAAAACTTAAAATCGATACGGTCGATTGGTTGTTTGTTGTTACGTACAAAGCTATACAATGGGTTTTCTGTGTTGTGCACCCCACAAGTATCGAAACCTGGCTTTTAACGATGTGAGTTCGGAGACTTACTGCTGAGCCACTGAGAGGCAATCCGCACAATGTCTATTATAATACTTTGTGTTAGCCAAGTAATTCAATTTATACCAAAAATAAAACTTATATTTTAATTCAATCAAAAACTATTCAGGTACTGTTCCTCTAGGGGAAACTTTTCGGCATGGAACAGTGTTAATGTTAGAAATTTGATAATCTGAAAACATAAATTATTAAAGCCTCTCAAAGTAGTATATTAAACGACATAAATTCGGCACTTCAAACAAAAAAAGAGACATCTTCCTCCATCATCAGAGGTTATATCCTCCATCATTCTCCTCCTACAACTCTCCTACCCTAATACTCATTTCATAAGTCAATTGGCGCATTTAGAATGTATCTTTATTGACTGCCAAAAAGTTGATAGCCTTCCGGCACCTTCCTGTGCACAGATAACATTTTCAAATCGTTCACAGATTTGAAAATATGTATTCAGGTTAAACGGCCTAAACAAGAATGCTTGTATTTACAGAACTGTATTAAATTTGCTCCCAGTGGCTCAATGGTACGTCTGAGGGCTAACACCCGCTACAAGCCATATTTCTATAATTGTGGTACACACAGCGCAGATAGCCTATGGTTTAGCTTTGTGTATACCAATAAGCAAACAAACTCAATATTTATATTAATATCGACATGAAAACATGTTGTCTTACTCAAATTATTAACATCTGAAAATACATTTCATTCATTAAAGAGTTTCAAAACTATTTCAATTCAATAAGAAATGAACTCCGAATTATGATTTCTAGATTTTGTACAAAATTACGATCGTGTACATGGTAATGTTTCGTTATTCATAATTATACGTACTGGATGATCGGCATCAAGTTCTGAACCATACATCAACACCCTGTTTGAAATATCATCCAAATCAGAAATTTTCCTTGGAAACCACGGTATCCCATCAAGCTCTGTAGGATACAATGAAAAAAAAAGAAACAATCAGTTTTTGATCAACTACGACGACAAACAAAGTGACAATTAACAAGACCTAAACATACAACTTCCATTTATTGTTGAAAGTTGTAGGAATTCATGGGGAAACATTGTTGGTTAGGATGAGGTTTAAATCAAAGACAAATATTACACTAAATGTCTCGGCTAAAACCAATAAAATAAAAACATGTTAGTACATAAAAAAACGTGATTGCCCAAAATTATTCGAATAAGAATATCGAGTTCCGGTTCATTGATGAAAAGGAAGCCAACGAATCTTGGGTTGAGGGCTGAAAACATAGAATTTTTTTGTAATTGGTTTCATACTCATAATTAAAACTAACTATTCTTTGTAATTGTTAGTGTAGCATCTTTAGCATCTCTTCTGGTGGAAGTTATTACTTAATGTTCACGTCTGATATAAAGAAACAATTTAATTAAACATACATCTCTTAAAACAAAGTAATGTTTTCTTAAGAGTCCATAGCTGGCTGAATCAGCTGACTTCAGTTTAATGCGACAGGCCGTCTAGTTGCCAAGTTTAAAATATAAAACCATCTTAGAGGACGTTTAAGACGCCAAGATTAAGATATAAAACCGACAGTGAAGATATTTTACTTTCCAGATTATAGATAAAAACTGTTTAAGAGAACATTTTACTTTCCAGGTTCAAGTTCATTAGCAGTTTTAAAATTTGTCAGTCAAAGCTACACATGTACTTCATTTTTAACTTAAAGACTAAAGAAAAGACAATTTGTCAACAGCATTCACTGCCAACTTTTGAGCTACTCTTGTCTTATCGAATAGTAGGAAGTTGGCCTCACTCTTATAGCGAATCAATGACCCCAAAGTGCAGTGCTCATTTCTGCAGCAATGGGTCACAAACCATGAATCCTTGGTTACATAGTTAGGTCTCGCTAAAAACTAAGCTATACCCAATATCAGCAAACCCATAAAGAAGTTCTACTATACCATTTTCGTATTCCTCATGTATGACACAGTCCACCTTGTGGCGAAGCCCCTGTATCAAGTCGTCCACCTGTCCTTTTTTACAGTTGACTTCCATGTAAATCTGGTATTGTGACAAACGAACATGTAACTTGCGAGACTCTATGTGGTTCTCTTTCAAGAGCTCTTTTTTTCCCCTAAATATCACAAAATTAAGTAATAATTTAATCTAAACCAGGAATGTGCTAAAATCTTTATATTTCATTCAAAATACACTCGCGTTTCTTATATTTTAATCTTAGTTCATAATGTTGCATTTGAATAATAAAGAAACTTGTTTGGAGGAATCCAAAATAACATGCAACAAAGTACTTGTTATCAGCCAAACAGAAGAAGTATTTCATGTTGGATGAACAATGATTAAATAAATTACCTGAATTAGTTTCAGGTAGTTGAAAAACTCGTGTTGATATGCTATAATATGATTCATGAACTTTAACTTCAACATTATATAAACATGTTACATTAGATCAAACTATAGGTTATTCTTAATCGGCATATATTTCTTTTTTGATTTCATTTCGTACGGATGAATCCTCTAATTTTGTCCCTTAGTATGCCAGCAGTAAGTTTACAGACTTATAACTCTAAAATTCGTGGTTCGATTCAGGGTTGACAAAGCACAGAGAGCCCATTGTGTAATTTGACGTTAAAACACACAAATAAACAAAGCATTTATCATTTTAGTCGTTTTATTTAATTTTTCCGAACCTAAATTTTTATTTCTAAACGTTTATTATCAAGAACAAAGTACAACTGGCTATCTGTGTTGTGTTCACCGCGACTATCGAAACCAAATTCTTAACGTCATAAGCCCTCAAAATTACTGTAAACGTAATTACCTGAAGTAAGTGGAAAGCTCAAAATAATCACTAACTTGATTTTAAAATGAAAATATAATGGCTGATTGTCTGATGTTTACAACCTTTTCTTACTGGATGTGTCCTCGATTGTTTGTGTAACCGTCTGGTCGCTTGCTTCTTCTTCTTCTTTAAATACACAAGCTACCAGTTTCTACAGAAGGCAAAGAAGTAGGTAAATGATTTGTTCATGCTTATATATACATATATATATGAGTCAATTTATGACAGTTAGTCCACTTATAACTTAAGTTCTGTCATGAAAAATATTAATAATCACTTCTTTGAAACGGAAACACAATCTGACATTTAACACGACTTTTTTCTTTTGTTATCATAAGTAATAAACTTTCTCCAATCATCTTGTAAACAAAGCTTAAGAAACGAATGACAATATAAAATTTGAAAAATTTTACTTGTTTACAAGGTCATATCAAAATTGACTGGATTTTTCAGGTGTACCTCTTTAGATAGAAAGATTAAACTCATACCGAAGGTATGAGTTAATAGTAATTAATTATAAATTACTCAGTATTTGTATTATATTTATGGAAAACCTCTAAGGCTATCTGCCGCTATCTCTAATTTTAAACTACTGACCACATAAAAGGTAATCAGTGAAAATCACCCTACCGTCCACCATCCACGCTAAGAAACTGATTGTCACTCTTATAACACACCCACAACTTAAACTGCAGAGAATATTTTGTGACATCGCACTGATTAGAAACCGATCCGTCTAATCCGAAATTCAGAGATCTACCACAGAGCCATCCCGTGGCATAATTAATTAGAATAAAATTTATAGCAAAATGTAATAAAATGGTGGGTTGTTATTCAATACAAAAGGGAGAAAATATAATGCTTAGATATTGAGCATAGTAAATGAAATTATATAAATTAAAAATCCCTCTTTTTTTTTCAAAGGAAGAAAATCGCAAAATATTATATATGGCAATATATTTTGTCAAGATATTTTATGAGTAATAAATGAAACCTAACAGAAGGAAACGTCATAGCAAAAATTAACTAGTTTCAAACTATAAAAAAATATGTTTAATTTTAAGCACAAATAACACAATGGGCTATCTGCAAGGTGCCCATCCCAAAATTAAATAAAAATATCGTGACAAAAATAGCTAGTTTCGAATGCTTAGAAAGATATGTCACGACGAAAAATAAGTATAGTTTCAAACGATAAAATAACTGTGAGAATCCACGAAACAGTTCTTTTTATTTTAAAATAAGTTTAAAAAGAAACAAATATTAATAGTTTATAAAATACAATAAAAAATTAACATATCTTTGTGAAACTACAAATAAAATTTAATGAGCATAAACAAATAATATATAATTTAAATTCTCCCCAGATTAGTTACATTCGTAAAAATTCGGAACATAATAGTAACTTATACATTATAGGAATGCATTTTAATGCATGCAATTTACTATGTAATATTATAGCCTTAGGTTCTGCTATAACTTGTGTGCTTAGAACCAATAGAGAGCGACCTGTAGCGGATAGCAGCTAACACCACAAGGCAATCTCTGAAGAACATGTTATCAAGAATTGTTTTTTGATGTCCCACCCCGGTGGGTTTGTTTGTTTGTTTGTTTTGAATTTCGCGCAAAGCTACACGAGGGCTATCTGCGCTAGCCGTCCCTAATTTAGCAGTGTAAGACTAGAGGGAAGGCAGCTAGTCATCACCACCCACCGCCAACTCTTGGGCTACTCTTTTACCAACGAATAGTGGGATTGACCATCACATTATAACGCCCCCACGGCTAAAAGGGCGAGCATGTTTGGTGTGACGGGGATTCGAACCCGCGACCCTCAGATTGCGAGTCGAGCGCCCTTACCTCCTGACCATGCCTGGCCTCCCCGGTGGGTCAGCGATAATTGTACGGACTTGCAAAGCTAAAAACTGAGGTTCAATTCTCCACAGTGGACAAACCGCAGATAGTCCTATTGTGTAACTTTCCATTGTGTGATTGGATGGCAACACTGTTTCATTAAACCTATCATTTTGTAAAATTATTTCGGTTAATACATGTCTTTGTTATTCAATCATTGAAGCGTCGGACCTAACGTAATGAAGGCTAAAAAGTTGCTAATCTCGTACGCTTCACTTCTACTGTTTTTTTTTAAATAGATATTTCCAATTTTTGTTCACATTTTAATGACTAGCGCTCGCTGGTATGCAGATGTAATAACATACGCATTTCACCTGCTAACAGCAAGGAATAAAGGCTTCTGAACTTTGACGTATCTCAACACACTTTCTAAGATGATTTTTTTAGAAGCTTGAACGTGTAAGCTGCTGATTAATTGGAGTTTCTGAAATATTACCCACGTCTGTCATGACTTCCTTGTTTCTATACGTTTTCGCTATATATACATTCTTTCAGAATATCCTTTCTACTGTTTTTGAGAGATCTTAATTGCATGGACTGATATACTGGAGTGATTTGTTTGTTTGTTTGAAGTTAAACCCAAGCTACACAATGGGCTATCTGTGCTCTGCCCACAACGGGTATCGAAACCCGATTTTTTACGTTATAAGCCCACTGATTTACCGTTGAGCCATAGGGAATATAAAAAAAATTCTTAAACGACACTAGAATAAAAAGTCGGCTTAATAGAACATTTCAAGTAAAGAAGACGAAAAAATTCAAAGTTAAGAGGGAAAATCAACTATTAATTTCAAGGAAGTTTAATTTATGAAATAACTTTTATGTTTTGTGAATTGCTTGATTTTTTTCGTAAGGAAACCAAAATTTTCGCTTACAGTTGGAAACAAAGCATGTTTGTCACGAGCATTAATGGAATAAAGTATGGCGACCAGATTGCTATCACGTATAATAGTATATTACGCCAGTTACGTCAAGCGATATAAAAAAGCGTGACCTGAAAACTATTTTTTTTAAAATCATAAATACAGTTGTATTAAAACATTCATTGCATTAAGGCTATTTTCTTCAGCATATTGACCCTAGCAAGTTTGTCAGGTCATTAGAACCTTTCTTTCCTGTCGGGTTTTCTGTCATAGATAACGCCAAAATATTTTCTTTACTTTATTATTTTTATTTAGCTTAGTACAGATTTTTAGTGACATGTTGTTATTGCTTTGTCTTTTTCCTTATATAATTTCTGAGCATCAAAAATAAACGTAATGTTATTCGGGTTAATTTTAATTTTCGAAAACTAACGCTATAATTATACATCTAATAATGCTTATTGAATAATTAAAACAATTTTTTAATAAAGCCCAATCTTGCCAGATGACCTGTAAGTTAAATCATTATTAATGCATTTAGTTGGTTTTACCATATGGCTTTCCTAGTGGTTTAGAGGCAAGTCTGAGAGCACATAAAGCTAAAAAATGTGGTTTTGCCAAGATAGACCGTTGTGTAGCTTTGCGCTTAACAACAAACAGATAAACTTACCACATAACTTGTATAATGATGTTTTAACCCCTTAAGAGAGATTATTATTATTATTGTTTATTATATTGTTGTTAAGTTCAACATATTTAAAGAAATTTATTATTAATACATCTTTCAAGGGTTTTTCCCACACAGCTTGCCAGATAACTTCCATAATTTAAAGTAATATCTATTTTTCAAGATAATATAAAAATATCTACACATTGTTAAACAAACTAAACCTGACATTATTATACGCTGGTGAAAAAAAGGAAGAACAAGTTATAACATTTAACTTCCTGAGTAACTATTTCTTTATCATTAAAGTTAAGAAAATGATAAGTGTAAAACAAAAGAAGATTATAAACTGCATTTACTGAGAAAATGTTTACAAATGGTTTTCAATTTTATGAATAATGTTATTTTGTAATATTTCTTCAGGTAGCCCATTAGTAGCTTTATGCTTAATAACAACCATCAGTCTTATAAATGTTTGGGTTTTTCTCCGTAGTTTTTTTTTGTTATAATTTTGTTTGTTTTGCATTTTAACCCAAGATAATATTTTAAAGAGTTATTTTCATTTCCATAACCTTTAAATATTTTCCAAAAAAAATGTAAGGATCTAAATCCTTACCATAAGGAATAAAAAATCTGATTTGTTTCTTTAAAGTTTGAAGAAAAAATGTCTGCCCACATTTTTTGTTGTTGTTTTGAAAGAAGCATTCTAAATAAGGAATCATGACCTTTAATATAGAAATTGTACGAAGAGCTGAAGTGACTGTTGTGTATAATAACATCTTTTATTTCTTTAGTAGAAGACAGTTTAAGCTGTTCTAAATTGTAACTGAAACAACTATTAGTAATTTCAAGTATTATATTCACTATTCTTTACATGAGAATTGAAATAATTTAGCTGCGGTGGTAAAATATTACTTCAAGAAACGTTTCACAGATAATTGTAAAATATTTAGATTTACTAATCATGTTGTTATTATTAAACTTAGTATTTTTAAGAAAATAATGTTAAAACAAAAAAGGGGCAACTGATAAAAAAAATCCGAATTATGTAAGAATCATAAATTGGGAACATAATACCTAAAAATATCGGGTTCACACGTTGCAGTGTTTTGCGCACGCGCAGCGTATATTTCATAACTTAATAAACTCACGTCGGTTAACAATGTTATTTTACAGAGAATATCGTTATTACCATTTTGCTAAGTACAGCCAAAGGATAAATGTGTACTACCAAAGTTCCCAGTTACTATTCAATTCTGGTTTGGCTGATCAAAAATTTGTTAATCTGGGAAACTTTTAGTAAAAATTCAGATCATAAATATCAATAACACTAATTTCATTAATTCTGGAGTTAAATTTTCAACTAAACTGAAATTGATGGTATCTTTAATCGCTTGTTCATTATAAGACCGTGGTTATTTCACAACAAACATACATCTATCGAAAAATAATATATGTTAGTTCACACAATATGGTAGCTTTAATAATGTTTTATACAGAACTGTCGAACGTAACCAAAAATCTTGCATTTTATAAGTTTAAACAGGTACTTACTCATCACCTCCATCATCTGAGTTAGTGATATCTAAAAAGTCTAAAATGTCGATTTACTATCAATTTACTACAACATTATGATTCTATGACTTTTCTCGTAAAAAAAGCAAAAAATATAACTCTTGCTCTTAATGTTCTGTTTTTAACAATAACTTGCAGAAGAAAAGTCACGTGGAATTTAATGGCGTGCCTCTTCCTGTAGCGGAAGTATCCTGCACCTTCCATGAAATGCGGACAGATACCGTTCATTCTGGATTTCTGTTTATTGATACTAGCTGAGAGTACCCGTTAAATGATGCAAAAACTGTATCAAGGCCCTTTCTTTTTTTCTTTTGTTATTAAATCTCTTATTACCTCATTAGATGCTAATTGCATTCCCTGCTTTGTGGAATATAATAACTGCCTGATTTAGCTGTAATTTGTAATCGTAATTAAGCACAAAGCTACACAATGGGCTATCTGTGCTCTGCCCACCATGGGTATCGAAACCCGAATTCTAGCGTTGTAAGTCCGCAGACATACCGCTGTGCCAATGGGGGGTGGAGGGGGGGGGGTATTTAGCTAACTAAGTACTCGTGTCTTTAAATTCAAACCCAAAAATATATAAAAAGTGGAAATGTACCCTACTTCAGAGTGTTTTATCCTTTCTTCTTTTTCTTTCTAGGTAAAAATCCTGAAAAAAATAACCCATGTAAATTGTCGGACAGTTTCCATTTACCATACAAAAAATTACGGTAATATAGCCATCCAACTATGGGTGAAGCAAAATAAAATTCTATAATAAAAAGTAGAAATGTGCCATATTCCTGGGGCTTTTTATCTTCCTTCTCGGGCAAAAATCCTAAAACAATATGGCTCTAGTACACTTTCGGAAAGTTTCCAGTTACCATACAGAGCTTATGGTAGTTGTGAGAGCCAACTCTGGATGGTAAATGCTAACACACACACACACATAAAGAACCATCTCTATAGCAAGATGTATGCTATAATGTTCGTAAATATACATGCATATAGATATGGAGGCATATGTAAGACTTCTGTTACAGCGCGTGTGTGTGATTGAAGAATGATTGGGGCCTAAGTTTTAGACACTTCATAACTTCAGACATCATGCTTGATTGAAGACAAGCAGGCATAAAAGTAATGAAAGGAATATAACATTCGTATCCAAGATGTTGAGTGGTTTCTATGAACTTTCCGTTTTAATTTAGGTATTACCCATGAATACGCCACTATACGGAAAGTCTGGAACCATAGGTGATTTGCAGTATTTCTTAATTTCAGATACGTGACTGATTATGGCGCTATCAGAGCATGAGAAGATCGAGTTAATCCAAACTTGTTTCAAATTACAAGGACAGCATATGGAACACACATTCTGTAAAATTCGTTGAAGTGCCTATAATAATTGCACAAGCATAATAAAAGCATTCTTTTGTACGTTATTGTACAGGGTGTCCGAAAAATCTGGAACCGCTTAATCGCTGATTTTGTACTTTCTATTTTCTATGGGCCAAATAGGAAGTCTTTTAATTCACAATACACTTCAATATTATTTGTTTGTTCGCAGTTAAGCACAAAGCTACAAAATGAGCTATTTGTGCCGTGTCCACCATCGGCATAGAAACCTGTTTGTGTGTGTGTGTTATAAGCCTCCAGACTTGACTTTAAGCCACGGGAGGGGGCACTTGAATATTAACAGAAATAAAATATGATCAATGGCTGTAAGGCTCATTCAAAGCTTGTACACTGATCCAGCATAACATCGGCGATTTTATAGAAGTGTTTAGTTATCAGCCTTGTGCTCCAGTGACTCCTAAAAAAGTCTGCGAGCATTCTAAAGAGATCTGAAACGTAAAATAAATATTTAATTTCTATATTATTGTTAAAACGGTATTTAAATACCGCTTTTATACAGAGATAGACTTACACAGAGTAAGTGAAAATGTTTTGGTTAAGAACCACTACATTGGATGTAATAACAGACATAAAGGGATAGTACCGTATATATCCAGTAAATATACTGGAAACTGAGCTAATCGTAGAATAAAGGAATATTAACGTCGATTTATAATAGTGTTGCGTCATCGAGGTCACGTGACTGGTGTGGCGCCACCTATTTTCTAGAACTATCCTGTATCTTGG
>NW_013669597.1:38200-41580 GCF_000517525.1 Limulus polyphemus
ATATAGCGTTTGTTATAGAGCGATTATTGATAATAAGTGTATCGTAAAGTTGTATACGGAAAGAATAAACCAGTTTTATTAAGTAAGGCCCTGTGTCGCTAAAGTTTCGTCGGAACGAAGTTACGGAAAATCAATTAACAAACGGAGACGTAACAATAGTGTCTTAAATAAACATACGCTGACGTAATCATAATATTAATATGATTTAAAAAGGTTAAAATGTAAAAGTAAATGAAGAAAGTAAAGTGTATTTAATTAGAGATGCTTGAACAATCAGCATAAGTCAAAATATTAAAATGTGAATATAAAGTTGTGGTAATCCCATGTTAGACCAAGACTACAGCTAACTGATCTCCGCAACAATATGGGTTTGAAAACTTACTGTGTGGATGGACAGGTGCAGAGATTTGTAATAAAACAGACAGGACCCTGTGTTGCAGTCGGAATAAAAGTGAGACTTATTTGCTAAAGAAAGAAAGTTAAGATAAAAGGATAATTGTCGAATTTGTAAGACTATTGTGAATGAAAAGTTAAAATGTAAAACTAAACAAAGTAAATTTTAGTTAAATAAAGATGGTTGCACGATCAGCAGATGTTAAAAGATTAAAATATTAGTAAGACTTCTTTTAAAACTTTTGACTGTCTCAGACATGAGTCTGCTCTTCTCATGATTGAAAATAATCTGTCTGAGACGTACCAAAACTGCTTTCCGAAACACCTCTACTTCATCTGCAACTCATAAAGCAATCCTCTATACACAAGATAAAGAAAGATACAATAGAACTAGCCCATGAATTGTTGTTTGTTTTAGCGCAAAGCTACAATAGGCTATCTGTGCTGTTTTCACCACAGGGAATCGAACCTTGAATTTTAAAGAGGTAAATTCAAAACCTTACTGTTGACCCACTGAGGGACTTGTCCCACGAAACAGTAGATAAGGTAATTGACCGAATTTGCTGGAGGGTAAATTTCAAGTTGGCCATCCAAGCACCGATGCACTAGAATCTATAAAACTCCATTTGTGTACATGGGGTTACTGTGACTTCTTTGTTCCTGGGGTTGATGTGGCCAACATTGGATACTTTTATTACATAATATCAGTTTGCCAGTTGCATGGTGAAAATTGACTGATAAACTTCACATTCCAAGGATGTTATTGCCAGAACTAGTGTAATTGACAACTTCATTCATGGTACAAAAAATCTCCTAAACATAGTAGGAGCATGAAGCTTTTATTCTGATCTAGTCTATCTTCATTTCCCATGATGAACTTTGTGTAAACTGGCCTAAGTGATGGTTTCAATCTAAAATTGACATACCATGAGAACTACCAGTATTTTATCCATTCCTGTATCAGTCACCAAGTCCGAATTAGGCTACTCTAGTTCCCAGAACTGAAGCAGCAGTATTTATCTTTATTTATTCACTTGCATGCAAGAGAATCAATAAAGATAAATACAATGTTAAAAATTTAATAAACCTAATACTAATGTCTTATGACAAGTATAATTAATTATGATCATTGCTTTTCTTTGATAGATTGTTTAAGCAGAGTATTCATGATGAAACTTTGTAGAATGGACGACAACTGCCCGTTGTAGAGACAGAAGCGTAGAGGACGACGTTTCGAAAGTCTTCCAACCTGAAGACGAAAGGCGGAAAATTTTCGAAACGTCGTCCTCTACACTTGTGTCTCTACAACAGGCAGTTGCTGTCCATTCTACAAAGTTTCATCAGCAATTATGATCATGCTTCGCTAGCTTGGAGAAAGCGTTCATACCATAACAATTGTTTTTGTAACAAATAGCTCATATAAATAGAATTCGGACTCTGACTATTACTATATTTTAGCGTTGTAAGTCCGTAAACTTACACTGTTCCATCGGAGGACTGGACTATATAAAGAATGAAGTGTTATAAAATATAAGAGAAATTAGTCACTGTTCCAACTACTACAAGAAGAAGACAGGCAATAAACCAAACTTTCTAATAATTATAAAATAAGGAACGCTAAGTAGCTGTAAGATTTTAGTATATATTGTAGATGTAATATATTTATATGTTTAAAAACAATAAAATTATTCTATTATGCATATATATTTTGCCAAAATCTAAAGCTCTGATAATTTTCCACTACTAGGTGCCGCCTAAGACGATACAGGTTGACGACCACATTATTATTAAATATGTTAATCAGTAAAATTTAAGAAGAAATGTGGAATTACGATATTTTGTGTACGTTGTACATGAAATAATAATTGAAGAAATTTGATAACATTGAACATGTGTATATTATTTTTGTAGAGATTCTTTTACTTCTTAAAGGCTTGGTTAGAGGAGGGATTAACCTATAGGTAGGCCTTCTTTACTTTTTTACAATCCATAGAAATTTCACTTCAGTTTCAGGGTAATACTAATACTTTGCCATTTTCTGTATTTTTAAACTAGCCACACAGTTACATAATCCAGTGTGTTACATTTAAATCCATGATATTCAGTTGCCAAAAAATGTTACAATCCCAATATTTTCAGGCTTTCTGTATAACTGTAACTTATATTTATAACAAGTATAATTCAACTTTCAAACCAGTGAATCCTCTAGGATTTGGAATTGTAAGATACTATCCATTCATCAAAGATTCACTTGTTCCACTCAATACAAATTACTATAGTCTTAAATGTAGCCACAACTATGTATGTATGTGTATCCAATAAGTTTAAAGAATTTTGAATTGATCTTAAGCACACATCCTTGTTATCTAACAAACTGTTCCAGTAGCTTAAAACTCCAATAGGGAGATATATTCCCATCAAGTCAAATGATCTTCAGCTTCAGAAAAAAATAAAAATAAATTGACACTTTGATCACAAGCTTATGTTGAAGTTTCTACGTGTGAAAATTAAAATAAAAAGGCCTTTTCTATTGTACTATACATTCTCATAAGTTTGTAAAGAAATTGTATCCTGTGTTTTGTGTTACTGTTACTCAAAGTACTGTTTTTGTTTGTATACAATTTAGTGGTTACATCTATGAAGTAACGTTACAGGAACATTAACCAATCAGAATGTGGAACCGACTAAGTCAAGTTGCAGGACTTGGTCAGGCTGAACCAGACCTACAACAGGTAAGAATCAAAGTGTAATTCTGATAGGGGAGGAAAGTAGTTAGAGAGTATATTATATGGCAGCTTAGTATGTAAAGATATGCATCTACATGTTAATTAGAAAGTCTTTCTACTCACAACATCAAATAGTTTTAGATTTTGGTATGAGAAATAACATAACATAATATTTTGGGACAACATGGGACCTATTGGTCCATCTCTGTTATTCCTTACTCGAAACTAAATTAAAATGATTTAAAAAAAATTTAAACCCAG
>NW_013669597.1:42151-43338 GCF_000517525.1 Limulus polyphemus
ATTCAATATTTCTATGGATACAACCTAGTATCCTATTTGCCCTACCACTAGTAACAGCACACTGCTTGGATGGCTTAAGAGACTGATCGACTATTACACCAAGATCCCTTTCCCTAATAACACTATTAAGGCTATTCCCATCCAAATTATACTTATCAAATTATGATAACCCACATGCATTATTTTGCACTTATCAAAATTAAAACCCATCTGCCATTTATTTGCCCAACACACTAAATGATCTAAATCCTTTTATAAATCAGCGGCATCCACTTCACAGCTAGCAACACCCAAGATCTTCATATCATCTGCAAATTTAAGTCATTTATTGACTATCCCTTCATCTATGTCATTTGTGTAAATCGAAAAGAGCAAAGGTCCTAAGACTGAGCCCTGAGGTAACCCACTTGTGACATTAATCCAGTTTGACTAAATTCCATTTGTAACAACCCTCTGCTCTCTTCCATCTAGCCACTCTTCTATTCAATTTGCTAACTTATCCCCCACACCTATAGAGCTTAATTTTTTTATAAGCCTTTTATGTGGCACCTTGTCAGATGCTTTTTGAAAATCCAGATACACCAAATTTACATCTTTACCCTCATCTGCATAAGCAGTAATATTTTCAAATAATGTTAAGAGATTTGTAAGGCAAGATTTTCCCTTAGTGAAACCATGTTGACTATCCAATAAAATTCTAAACTTTGTTAAATGACTTTGCAAAGAATCTTTTAACAGACTTTCCAAAACTTTTCCACAACTGATATAAGACTAATGTGTCTATAATTACTGGGACAACTTTTATCTTCTCCCTTGAAAAGAGGAGTTACATTAGCTAACTTCTAATCCTCTGGTACCTGCCCACTATTCAAGGACTGACAAAAAATAGTAGTAAGTGACTCACATATCCAATTTTTAACCTCCTTCAAAACCCTTGGAAAAATATTATTTGGCCCAGGAGCCTTATCGTTTTTTTAAACTTCCCATTTTTTTCTTAACCAGCTCAGAATTAACACAGTCATCTAGTTCGATCTTGTTACCATCTATCAACTGTTCAAAATGGGGAATACTACTTAAATCTTCATTAGTAAAAATGAAGAAAAAACAAAATCTAATAACCCAGCCATCTCATAGTCATCAGATACTAGTCTTCCTTTATCATCCCTCAAGGGTCCCACCCCCATCCT
>NW_013669597.1:44317-46384 GCF_000517525.1 Limulus polyphemus
CAGTCATCTTGTTTGATCTCGTTTCCATTTATTAACTGATCAAGATGTGGAATACTCCTTAAATCTTCATTAATAGAAATCAAAGAAAAAGTATAATTTAATAACCCAGCCATCTCATAATCATCAAATACTAGCCTTCCTTTAAGGTCCCTCAAGGGTCCTATCCATTTGTTAATTTTTAAATATTTCATTGCACTGTATGTTGATGATAATAGATAGTTAGGGATATAGTAGAGAAAATGGAAAATAAAATATAAATATTTACCTTTAAAAACTTTTGATATTCATTTATGAGGTTCTAGAAATTATACAAATGAAATATGAAAATTGTAGGATAAAAAGTAGTATTTTTATACTTCATATAAAAATCACCTTGCAGGTGAACAATTTGAAGTGTGAGTGCAAATAACTACATTAAATAATTAATTTTTTATTAGATATAGTAGAAAAAAAATATAAATTAAATATTTAATTTTTCTGAACTACATACTCTTAGGAATTTTCTTGTCAAATTTTAAATAATTTCATCCACTAGTTTTATTTTTCGAATGAAATATGAGAAGAGCAATGTTACCTACAATAAAAATTAGTAGCCAATTAAGATGTCTAGATCCTTTAAACCTATCCATACCAGTTAACATCTTTAAAATGTTGAGACCCTTTAAACCTATCCAGACTGGTGTATACATCTTTAAGGTGTTGAGAGAACATATGCATATCAACTTTAAAAATTCAAGTAAAAAATAGTAATTCTAACCCTATTTCAATAATTTTTAACTCATAAAATGTTTTAGAATCAACATTTTGTAATTTGAAACATTTATTTAGGTTAATTCACAAAGAACAATTGAAGACATGTTAAAGTTTTCATTTCTACATAGCTCCAAGGAGTCTTGCCTGTAAGCTTCATATTTTTTTAAGAATTTTCTTCCCATCCTAAAGAATAAGTTGCTAAAAAAGTATATTCTCATGAGAATCTAATATCTGTTTCTTTATTTTCAAGCATTTCTCTTGGCTCTTCCTGTTGTCACATCGAGTGGTTTAGTCATTTACTAATGAAACATAGCTTTTGAAACAGCTATAACTAGTTATAATATGATTGGATAGAGCAAAAATTAGAGTTTTCACATATTATAATAAATAAGGTAGTTTGAAATGAAACCGAGTTGTACTTTATGTTTCTTTTTAAAATTGTTAAGCATTGACCAAAGGCATTCAGTGGGAAGTTTTGAAGACTTATGAACAAATCACAGAACTTGGATTTTTTTATAGTTTGATTAGACATTCTTTAAGTTGTGAAAGTGCTTACATGTTCAATTATATATGTTTGAAACCTACAGATATTTTCTTTGAAAAATCATCAGATAAACTGAGTTAATTACATACAGTAGGCAATAAAAAAAATATTCTGATGACTCAAATTCTTATTTTTTGAATATTATTTTTATTTTTGTCATGTTCAGTCAACATACATATGTTTTAGATATAAAAAATAAAAGTATTACTGTTATCACTAGACTTTACAAAAGAACAGCTGGCTAAAGGACTATTTATATGAATGGTCACATTGTGGTAAAAGCATGACAATATAAATTTGTTTGATTTACGTGAAATCAGTGAGGGATTACTGCATACTTTAAAAACAAAATGGCAACCATTTGGTTGTTTTGACATCAACAATTTGCCAAGTATGAAATGTTCAGATTATCTCTAAAAATAGTTTTTTTCACTAGAATAAAAATATTTTTTTGCAGGAAATGCATAGACAAGTAAAGTAAAAAAACCTTTTCAAAAAAAGAAGTAAATGTAGAGATGGTTAATATCAATCCTTCAAAAGGAATCCCTACTATCTTGTTTGCATTGTTTTTGAATGATTGATATTAGCCATCCATACTTCTTTTTTTTTAAAGTTTTTTCTTTGTATTTGTTTTTTTTTTAATGTCTAGTATTTCAACAGACATAGGAAGGTAGTATTTATAACCAAGTTCTAAATACAGTGAGATTCCAACTGTAATATTTTGTGTTTATCTATTATTGGCTGGTAATTCCTGTTTCACCCTGTACTTA
>NW_013669597.1:46654-57510 GCF_000517525.1 Limulus polyphemus
TAAGTTCAAGATGTAACTATAACGTCATTTACCTAGAATTATGATTGATTTTTTAGAATTACTACTAGTTATTAATAATTCTTATAAAAGTGTATACTCTGTTTGAAACTATGCAAACTCGGTGAAATTGGTTGATACCATTGTTTTCATTTTTGAGTTATCATGTAAGAGAAAAGAACAGCAACAACAAGAAATTCAAACTTTTTGCTATGATATTTACAGACATTCCCAGAACTTGACTTGTTCATTACATAGATATTGTTATAAAAGGAAACACTGTATAGTATTGTAATGTTCTGATGGCCTATTGAGATCTTGAAAATACCATTTCGATGAACAAAGCGAGCCATTCATACATAGGCAGTGCTGTGGCGTGCCTGATAACAACTGCCATTGGAAACATTGGAGGTTATTAAAATCTATGAGTTGAATTTCCCCTCTTTAATTTTGCAGTAATATGCTCAATATATTTTGACTATCATGCCCACTGTTCAGTTATATTTCACTTGTTATTCATAACTGAAAGAAACTGGCACATAGTGTAAAGAACATGAAAAACATTTGACTGCATTATGATTTGAACGTTTTTGATAGCATTAACTGAATCATATCACATTATTTTTGTCTGCAGATAACTGATCACATTTTGAAGAAAATAAGACTAATCAGTCACACAGTTGTTAAGAATACTAATGCTTAAGATAACTTCGTAAATTGTTTCAATTTCATCTAATTTTTTCTGTTGTTTTGTGATTGTCATAAATGAAATCAGATACAACAGTTACTCTGCACACTTTTACCATGCAGCATTGAACTCTGCTGTATGCTCATTTTTTTTGAGGTGCTCATAAAGAATCTTTTCAAAATATAAAGGGGAGAGACAAAGTTAATAAAGGACCAGTTTAAGGGTAGTCCTTATTTTGCAGGTTAAAAATTCTGATGCTCTCACCTCCTAGTTTTGTTCCAATGTACAAAAAAAAAATATTAAATGTCAAACTTTATCCATTTTGGACCATATTTAGAGGTTGCCTAATGAGGTTGGACTTCTAGTCTGCAGTGGCTTAGTTCCATATGTACTGTTATAAAAACATATTTTTAGGTATTATAAATGATTTATTTGAAGTATATTATTATTTTATTGCACGTACAATAGCATAATTACTTAATCATATCACTTTTATATGATTTTGGTGATGTTAGTCACTTACATTGTTATTATTTCCTTTTTGCTGTTAGGAAAGTGTCTTCTATAATCCTGTACACCATAAAGGATGAACTGTTTCTATTCTTCATTTGCTATGATGGCATTTTACTCATCAGTAAGGACCACACCCTTTTCAACATTGTCATTTGCCACATTAAAATGTTGAGCTTTTCGTAGTACCTTCTTGTAGCCTTCTTTAAGCTCCTATGACTCAGGACCATAATCCAAAAATCTAGATGGAATTTTGAGGCACCTAAGAAGTCTGTTATGTTCTTTGTGATAAAATCTTCAATTTACATGTCCTCAGACTTCCTAATATTCAGCTGGATGTGCTTTGGAGGTTCAGCTATGCCTTTCTTTTTTGATTAGTGCCTTTACCATTGCTCATTTTATCTCTGTGGATTCAGTTGAATCAAAGTAGGCCAAACCAATTAGCTCCTCATTGAGATACCATAGATGTTTGTGGTATTTACCAAGTTATGCATGTCACATCATGTGGATGGTCAATTTGTTTTCTCAAGGGTGTCTGTTTACTTATTAGTAGGCTGTGCATATACAGTAAAGATATATTAGAAAACAAAGAAAAAAATGTTTTCATCACATTAAACATTATTTATTTGGTTTGCTTATACTGATTAGAAAGTTCAGCAAAATGAAATCATGCTGTATTCCTTATTCAAATAAGGTACATCACATTTTTCTTTTTGTAAGAACAGTGAGTTTTTAAAATTCCTTTATAATCCAGAAGATCTATGTTATAATTATTTTTGTTTTTTTGTAGACTCAGAATGTTCAGAATCCTATGGAGTTCCAAGAACAACAACAACTACTTATTGAACAGTTGAAAGATATGTTACGTGAAAATGAAGCACAGTTAAAAAACAAGGAGAAAGAAGTAGAAGTAAGCATCAAAAAAACTTTATTTCTACCAACCCAATATTATGATGCACCAACTAGGACATTTTGAAACCATAGACTTGTTGGTTAAAAATGTTTTAGAAAATCACTTTAGTAGTTTCTGTTACACCTTTGAAAACATTTTGATAGAAGCAGACTGTCCAGAAAAATATGAATAAAAAGTTTTGTATTTTGAACCATATTCCATATAATTCTGTACTATAGTCATAGAATTTGTATCAGTATTTGACCTAACTTATTACTTCATTATTTTCTTTGGAACATTTTTATTTTGTTTCATGGAATTTGGAACATCTGTATGTATTGTCTACATTAAGTAAAAATGTAAAATACTTTTTCTAGTATTGGATTTTAGTATAACTTGGCTCACTACTATTGTAATAAAACTTTTATAATGAAAAACAAAGAGAATATTCTAAGCTATGGTGGCATGTTTATAAGAAGTGACAGATGAGAAAACAATATTACAAGTAAAAGTCAAGTAACTACTATGTTGGTCAGAATAAAATTAGTTATTTTCATTTCAGTAGTCCCTCAGTGGTGCAGCAGTAAGCCCAAAGGCTATTATGCTAAAAACAGGATTTCAATACCCGTGGTGGGCACAACACAAATAATTTTTTGTGTAGCTTTGTGTTTACCTGCAAACAAACAAACAGCATTCGTATCATGAATTATAATAGTAGTCAATCCTTAATGATATAGAAACTGCTGTTTCTCTCTAATTTTTTTACAATTAAACGTTAAGAATGATTTTTTTATTGATTTTCTGAAAATTATTCTATTTCTAGGATACAATGGCCAAATTTCAGAAATTTAAGCTTCAGTCTAAAGCCAAAATAGCACAGCTTACTAATCAGCTCAAAAGTCAAGAAGTGAACACTGGACAAGAAAAGGTAAAGTAAGAGAGAAAACCTTTCATTCATTGCAAGTACTTATGTAGAAAAGGAAAAATATATAAAATGCTTTAATGTTGTACTGTAGATTGAGTGAGTGGTTGAGTATGATTAGTTTCCATAGCTTCTGTTTGGTTTACTATAAAAGTGTATCAGATCAACGGTGAGGCCTTGTTTTAAATAATATTATTGTTGTTGCCTGTGTAATTAAATGTTTTTCTCTTTGCTTAATATTATAATATGTAGATTTTTATAAATCCTTAAATTATGTAATTTCCAGTTACATTTATAGTTCTTTAGTTATGTTCAGCATATAAATTATTTTTTTTCCCCTGTAAGTGACGAAGAATGTAGAATGAACTACATAACAAGTTAATTTTTATACTCTAAATTAATTTGGAAACAAGCAAATTTGAAAATAAGTGAATAAAACAAAATTAAAAACCATGTTAATTTATAATTTCAATCTTAACTTAATAGTTTAATATTTAGCAGTTGTTCAGATATACATTATTATAACTTTGGAAATAACTGTTTGTATAGATGATTCAGTATGTAGGATATTCCTAGAAATTGCTTATGCTCATAAACAAGACTCAAATTTAGCCTCCGTAACTAGATAGGCCCCAAACTGACTTTAATTTATTGTAATTGAATAATTAAAAAAAATTAAGGATACAAAGATGAACTGTTTTTGTCCAATATCAGTGCAGTCCTGTTTCTAGAAAAAAAAACTTTTCTCTTAGAATAAGATGGAAAAAAAAATATATTTATGAATGTAAGAATCATAAAGATTGTCAATATTCAGTTGTTTGTTTGAACTACCAATGCATAGTTATGATAGATATTTCAAGAAAATTATTTTGAAACATATTAATGAAAAATTTGTTCCTTTTATAGTTAGCAGGTGAGGCAGAAGAAGTTCCATTCTCAACTCATGAGCATCCTGCAGACCATGGAATCAAAGGGAAAGTTATAATGCTAAAGAGGCAGCTAGAGGAGAGCCGACAAAAGTTTGAAAGACGAGAAAAAGAACTAATAGAAAGTCGCAGCATTTTAGAAAAAATGATTCAGGATTTACAAGGTCAGCTTCAGGAAAGGGAAGGTCTTATTCAAGAGCTAAAAGAGAAAAAGGATGAGGAAAATCAAGAAACTAAGACATCAGCTACTCAAAATGTAAGTGTTTAGAACAGAAGTTCCCAAACTTTTTCACTTATGACATCCTAAACCACTTACTTTGATTTGTGCAACACTCCTGCTACCATTTGCAATCTTTTTTTTTTGTTAATTTTTTTTAAGTTTTTAGTTATTCTTTGTTTGGTGAAGCTCTTGCAACACTCTTTGCAACTTGCCATGACACACAATTTGGAAACCACTGGTTTAGAAATAATTATTGAATGTTCTGTTTAAACTAATTAAATGTTTTCATGTTTGATGTGGATAAAAGAAATTATAAATAATTTATTTAGTAAAATTATTTGTTTTGTAAAATGTTGCCTATAATTATATGTAAAGATGTTAAATGAGTAAGCAGTAACATTTTTGGCCATGGTTGCCCATTGTGTGCATAGTTTTTTTATTGTACTTGAACTATTGCGTAAAAGTTGATGGTAAATATTGCTTCTGCAGGAAAGAAATGTGCAAGAAATATATGCCCAGCTGGTGTACAAAGATTCAAAGATCTTGGATCTTAATAACACTGTTCTTGAAAGAGAATGCCAGATCATGGACCTTCAGGAGCTTATTAAAGAAAAAGATGAGGTCCTACAAACTCGAAACCGTGCAATACAGGTTTGTTGGCCATTCTGTTTTTTATAAGGTAATATCTAAAAATGCTTGAAAATAACCTTTGTTATTAATGTATGTAGGATATTCCTAGAAATTGCTTATGCTCATAATTACTAGAGCTCATTCAACTCAATTAAACAACTTTGAAGCATTATGTGATTTTATTACCTAACAGAAGTACATTTTAATGTCTAATGACATGTGATATTACAAGTCCAAGTCATACTGTGAAGTTGAAATGAGAAGTAAGGGTTTTAGTCAAACAATACTACAATTGCAGTTTGTGTTTTGATAAGTGAATCTAGAATTTTTCTTTCTGTTTTAATAGAAGTTACTGATGAATAGAGTTACTTAAAACTTTGTTTATTACAATACATTTAAACTTTATGTATTTTTTTCAATATATGATAGAAAAATCATATTCTACAACCTTTAACTCTTTCCACTTTTGTAGCATTATACTGGCCACATCTACATTTCCAATTATAAAAATTATTAATTCATAAACATCACTTTATCAGACATAAAGTATGATAACCATTAAATGTCTTTGAACCTTAATTATTTTGGGATATTTGTAATGAAATAAAAACTAGTGACATAGCTACATTTTGCCATTATGCAATACATTCTGACCATTGACCTCAAAACTAAGTCTTACATACAGCTAATGTTAGCAATAACACAATCACAGACCTAATTACAACATGTGTTAGCCCACTTTATTGAAACAAATTTACAATGAAATGTATGTTGTATATCATTAAGCCTAATATAAGTAGAGAGTATTTATTTTACTATATCAGCAATTCTTTAAGAAGTCATGAAAATCTGATTCAGAAAGACCCCTCATTAATCTCCGAGCTCATGCGTGCACAGACTCCACAGTAAGGCTCCATTGTTTCTAGTTACTAGTGAGAGATTTTATAAAGCAAAAAGCTACTGCCAAAGTAATAACTTCAACAAAATAAACCAACAATCAATATAATTAAGTTATTACTTTTATATAGCAAACAAAAAGAAACATTATATAATTAGATTATTTGGAGAAAGAAAGATTCTGACATTACAACTAAAAGTTTCAAAATTTACAATTCATATAAGGAAGGAAAGGAGCTCTGCAGCAAATAGATCATGAGAAAGAAGCTAATCCCAGTTTTCAGGTGATATATTTATGATAGTTTAGCTTTAGAACTTTATAGAAATGTTTAAAAAACAAGTGTAGTTAGTTGACTTGAAATTTTTACAACAGCAACAGCTTTAAAAAAATCAGTTGTCAAATTTTTTTTAGCTAAAAATATGCAACAAACATGTACAGATTGCAGGTTTGCTGTTATGTTTTGTATGTTGGCATGTTTTATCTGTGCAAACAAAAAGACTTAAGTATTTCTACTCCACAAATTAAGTTTTGGGGTAAAAAATTTGATTTAGGGTTATCAGTTTGATTTTGAGTACGTTATCTAAAACATATTAATCAAATTTATATCAAACTAAAATTATTAATGGGAACATTTTAGTTATAATTTTATTTTATGAATGAATTAAGTGGGGGAAATTGGAACTTTTTATAAACTTAATGGTGTCATGCCCTTGGAAAAAGTGACTCACTGGTTTGATACTCTTCCTTTTATTGTTATTGTCTTGTTTGAATTATGGAATTGTGAATTTAAAATCTGTGAAATAGCTTTTAGTAAAGTATGTAAGATAATATAATATATATATTATTGTTCATAGCTAATGACTGAAGATATGAGTAAAAGAGGGAAGTCAGTTGTAGATGAACTGGATGAAACACGTGGCCAAATGAAAATTATGCAGAAAAACTTTGTAACCATGGAAACAAGTTGGAAGGATGAGAAAGATAAACTTGAGAAAGGCATCCAACACCTTCAAGAAAAACATGAGGCAGAAACAGATGAAAAAGTTAAAAAAATTGCTGAACTTGAATCAAGTTTGAAAAAGCTTGAAACTGTACGATTTGAACTAGCTACAAAAAATGCAGAGTTACAAGAAAAACTTGTTTACGTACAGGAAAGCATGGAAGAGCTTAAAGAAACCCAGTTAAAACACTATGAAGGTGAGTAAGAAATTAAGTAACATAAAGAATAATTTAAGTACTTTGGTTACAAAAAGTAAATTTTAACTTAAATTATTTAAATACTCTGATATGTAAACTTCAAGTGATTGTGTGTCTTTGGTAACTTTTGCCTGGTCATTACCTTTGGAAATCCTTACAGATTTGGTAAAAGGAATCTGTAGTGTAGATTCTGTATAGTATAAAAATAATTTGTTTATATTATATATATATATACTATTGTGTATAAATTACTTGCCAGCAGATCTTCATTTATGTTTAAATATAATAATTAACATTAATTATTTGTATTTCATTATTTCATTTCACACACTTTAAAATACCCTGGTAGCAGATCTCATGAATAGTTTGAATATGATAATAAACTTAATTTAATATAACTTGTATACATTATACATACTGTAGTCAAATAAATGATTGCATGAAGATACATAAGAGTTATCCGTCACTAATTTTGAATTGTTAGGCTAGAGGGAAGGCAGCTAGTAAACAGTACCCACTTGAGCTGCTCTCTAAATGAAAAATGAGATTTTACTGTTATTTTTATAATGCACTC
The DNA here is from genome assembly GCF_000517525.1 of Limulus polyphemus. Taxonomy (NCBI): domain Eukaryota; kingdom Metazoa; phylum Arthropoda; class Merostomata; order Xiphosura; family Limulidae; genus Limulus; species Limulus polyphemus. The sequence continues at coordinate 54,109 of NW_013669597.1, forward strand.
ACAGCCCCAAAGTGCAAAATGGAATTTTGCAGTAATGGAACCCAAATCATAGACCCATGGATTAGCAGTCCAACAGTACCCACAGCCCCAAAGTACAGAATGCAATTTTTCAGTTATGGAACACAAATCATGCACTCACAGCCAACTCCTTGGCTATTCTAATTAAACAGTGGGATTTGACCATCAAACTTATAATGCAACCAGAGCCTTAAAGTGTGGAAGTTGCAGTTATGGGCCATGAACTATGAACCTCAGAACAACTGTCCAGTATGCTAGCCACTAGAACATCTGGCTCAATGAATTTAAAAAATGGCAAGTATTGGAAACAAAACTAGAGTTATTGATAAGTTGCCACGAATATGTTAACAAAACACATTGTTTAATTTGACATGGTATATAGATGTCAAATATGTCAGAGTATGTATATACCTATGTACATGGTCCGTATTTGTTAGTTAGTTACATTTATATTTATTTAATTTCTTTTATTATTTATTTTATTTATTTATATAAGGGAACGTTTGATTATACTTATATGTAATGATATTCTGTATATTGAATGTGAGAAACACAAGATTTATAATACTTTGATTTAGGTATAATGTTTTTTATATTTCGAAATTGGTTTTATGTAGAAAACGTAATATAACTGTATAACTTACCTCAGAATATACTACAAACCTTTAGTGCTTGCTTTTTATTGAAAGATTGCTAACATAGTGCAAGTACTTGAAAAAATAAAACAACTAAAAATATCTATTTTTATGAATGGCTAAAAATTATGATTTAATGTAATTCTTTTCCACTCATTTTGTAGAGGAATGGAACCAGCTCCAGAAAGAACTTGAAAAAAAAAATTCCCAGGTTACAGAGTTACAATTACATCTAGAGCAAGCCAACAGTCAGACTGACACCAAGGTTCTGAAAGCTAGAGCTAAAGAAAGAAGCAAGATAAAAGCTTTAGAGAGACAAATTGAACAATTGAAAAAGGTTTTATTTATTTGAATATTTTTTGTGTATTTTCTTCACATAATTATTAGACTAAATATTTTCTCTGAAACCTGCTCATTGTTAAACGTTTAACGGCTAAACTTTTCAAAAACGTCTTTTATTATTCTGGGACTTAAGTTATTGATATAATTTAATGAATTGTTTAAGCTCTGGGCTCAAACACCTGAAGTTTTACTCATGTATGCCAAATTTTGGTACTTCTCTTATACGTACTATAATGCTTATATATTTTTAAAAGTATTGAGTTTTAGTCTAAAAATGAATTATTGGAAGTAAGTTTCTAACAAAAACTATTGTTTAGCCTTATGATTTAAATGTCCATAGCTAACAAAACAGTGGAAGCCAATAGTTCTAGCACTTAATTCTAGGCCTATGACTAGAAATCTTAAATGGACAGGTTAAAAAGAATGCATAAATTACAAATATCTGCAAACAGATGTAATTTTTATTATGGATGTTAAGCCTATTGTTTAGCCATTCTTTTCTCTCTCTACCTACTTGGTTGTCAACTTCATTAAGTATGGTTTAAGCAAACTTACTAGTAGGCTCATTAGTTAAAAGGATGTAAATTAATAATTGCAATGTTTCACAATTTATCGTAATAAAATCAGTATAAAATACTTGATCAAAAAATGGAATAAATGAACAGTTGCAGTAGAAGTGACTAAGCAAAGCTGGTTTAAGGGAGGCTTCAGCTTGGTAAAAATTATGAGTTTCATGAATCCTTAATTGCATTTTTCCTCCGTTCTCTATTCAGCATATTAAAGGTACAAAAATCAATGTAATATTAATTTATGGTGAGCTATGTCAGATATGTCACCATTTGTTGCTGGGCAATAACTAATCATTGTTGGATTCAGTTTATTTCTCTACTTAGCTGTAGCTGTGAATATATTCTATCCAAGATAACTTTTTTGGCTCGTTTATGTTAGACCTAAAACGTTTCTTTTTTTGCTGTTATTTTGTTTTTTCAAGGAGTTCCAACCTGATTCAGGCTCATGAGGATTATATTATCAATGAAAAACAGCACCAAATTAATTGAATTTTAAGTTTTTCAATTGCATCATTTTTAGTATAACAATACATTCTTCCATAGGTTAGTAGTGTCTTTCAATTAAATATTGGTGTGTAGTGAGTGATCCTGCATCAAAAGTAGTTGTACATAGATAAAATAATTAAACATAAATTTCTGAATGATTAATTTAAAAAGTATAACAAAAAGCTCATTGCTTGTATGTTCTTGGGAGAAAAATCAAGAAAAATTGATGACCAATGGTTATGCATGCCATTTAATAGCATTAGTTTTACAGGAAATTTTTATTTGTGAATTTTTAAGCAGGCTGAACATAAGCCAGATGAATTAGTAGTAATTTAACACACTTTGAAAAAGTTTTATAAAATGTTTCAATGATAGTGCTTTTCTCTCTCATAATCCCCTGGTAGCTCAGTGATAAGTATGTGGGCTTATACTGCTAAAAATTGGGTTTTGATACCCATGGTGGAAAGAGAACAGATAGCTTTGTGCATGACAACAAACAAACAAATTTTCTCTCGTGATAGTTGGATGTTTATTTAATTTAACAAGGTTACTGCTTTCACCACTACGATATACTTTTGTAACATAAGCAGTTTTATTGAAGTTACTCACTCTCTCATTCCTCTTGTTTTGTTAAACTAAATTTGTATTTAATTGAATAAGTAGAATTGTTTAAACGTTTGTTTTAACAACAAGTAAAAGCTTGGAATGGTTTATTCTTTCTTTCTTCAAATACCTATAGAATGATAGGTTTCTTTTTTGTGTGTGTAAAACACTTAAACACACCAGTTAAATTTGTTATTTATACCTTTACCAAGTTAACAAAAGCCAATTTTTTTTTAGATTAAGTTTGTTTTAACAACTTGTATTGTTTTTAGGGCTGGGTATGGCCTAGTGGTTAGGATAATGCAAACAAAATTGAGGCTAAGGGTGTGTTATAACATGGATGGTCAAATCCCAGTATTCAATTAAAGTAGTCCAAGAGTTAGCAGTGAATGCTGTTGACTGGCTGCTTTTCTCTAAGTATATCAGTTCAAAATTAAGGATGTTTAATGCAGATAACTCCTGTGTAACTTTGTGGAAATATCCAAAATATATATGTGTTTTTAATATGCTTTATAAATTGTGAGAAGTTACTCTTTTTTTATGCAAAAAGAAAAAATTAAAGTAAAAAAATAATTTAAATTTTATGTTAAATTTATTAATAAAGCAATCTGTGAGCATTTCAATAAAATTGTCATCCTTTAACTACTACAGTTTACTGGCCCTGAAAAGTATAATTTGTATTTGAAACACTATACACTGAGTGGTCACAAGTAAATAGACACCTAATTTTTCATCATTTAACTGATTTA
>NW_013669597.1:58418-79726 GCF_000517525.1 Limulus polyphemus
CTATATATATATATAGGTAATTTTTGGCCCTGTTTGTTGAACTTATTTAATGGCACTTGGGAAAGTATTTTAACTTATTTTTATTAGAGACAGTTATAACCTAATTAAAAATTTCCCAGTATTTTCTACAGAGGCTCTTCCATGTAGTCATGTCTAACCACACACTATAAGAGTGTGCAACTTCAGCTGTTGTTTACTCAGGTTTGCTTGTGTATTATGTGTACTTGTGATTTTATTTTGACAGAAAGTATATTATATTTTTTTCTACACTTTCCAGGGTGGAGAAGGAGCAGAAGTTGAACCACTCCAAGAACGGCTAGCAGAGTTAGAGGAAGAGAAAGGTACGCTGCAATTGAGACTTATGGATCTTGAGGAGCAGATAGATTTACAAGGTGATTCCCTTGTAGTGTTTGTCTGCATGCTCAATGTTCTGCATGTTTTGTACTTTCTGGTAATTCCTTATCATATTCAGGATTTGCATGTGTTCAGAGTACAATAATATGGAATAGTTTTTAAATAAAAGTACTTTAAAATACTTGCTCCCCATCAGTTACATTTAGGATTCTTTTTATAAAGTTTTTAAGATTTCATTCAGGATTTTTTCTGTTTAGGTAATTGTAGTATCTAGAACGTGATACTTTTCAAATTATTGCTGTGTTATTATTGAAACTCCAGGAATAATAAAGTAATCAAGTTAACTGATAAACCACACATTCTAAACAAAAACATATTGCGAGAGTTTAAGAGAACATTGCTCCTTTAATAAAGATTCCTTATTGTAATTATTTTTTTACCTATAGATGCTGAGTAATATTGCATGTATGTGTTTTTATTTTTTTGAAACATAGAAAAGGGAACCATCTTAGTATATTTATCCCTAGCAGAACAACTGTATTGAAATCTTCAGTAACTTGAATGTAATATGCAAATCTTGAATAGTGTTAACAAGCTTTATCCATGTGTAGTGATTTAAAAAAAATCAAATTATTAGTACAGATATTCATCAAGTCAGCTTAGGTTATAGTTACAGGATTTTATAATAAAGGTGAGAAGTGTATGTGATAAAGCAGTGAAGAATGTGGAATTCTGAAATATATAGAATGAAAGACATTAGTTTGAAACAGCAGTGAAAAGAGATAGAAAGAGGTTTGAAAATACATTAATGGGTTCCTGTAGTTTACTTACTTCACTGTCTTGGAGTTTAGTTGGATCATTTGAATAGAAACATCTGTAATTTTTCTAATCTTTTAGTTGTACACTTCACAAGATGCAGTGACAGTCTGATAAGGTTCACAGAAATAATAAAAATGTCCAGAATTATAGCAGAAACATTTGTTTTCATCATTGACTGATTTCACTTTTATGCTCATTTATCCTTGCCTGACATATTTGCTTTCTTTTCAGTTGATCCATTGCTTTTCCTATGTACTTTTATATTAATTAGTAGCTCTATATGTTTATGTAAAATCACGTTTCTTAATTTACTGTCTTAGTGACATTTTGTTTTTATTATAAAATCTTGTCACAAATAACCTATGGTGATCTGATAAACAATTATTTGATATTTCAAACAGTTTTCACCAAACTTACTTAGATGGATGAAATTCATGAAAAATTCCAATTAAAATTACCACTAACAATGAATCTCTGGATCATCTGGACAGATTATGTAACCTTTGGTTACAAATTAGGGTCCACACATGATGCAGAAATCAAAAAAGATTCTAATAAAATATAGGTTTCTATAGATCTTGATCTACAGAGTCTTTCTCTGTGGCTATAGTACTTTTATGTCTCCCCATAGTTGACCACTCCCATTGCTCCTGTCATGGTCATCTGGCCAGTAACAGTCTTCTCTATAACCACTCAATCCAAGCTTTAGCTTTTTGGCTTACAGTGAGTTTACAATGAAAAAGAGAATCTTTCTGTACCACACATTTTTCTGCAGCCCCCTATCTATTCTCCTTTTTTGATAAGCTGCAGGGTTCTGTATTGGCAACAGTTTCATTGTTCTTCACTGAATTTTAAAGCTCATTCCCTCCCCTACTTCTACATTCTACAGCCCCATGCTTTCATCATCATCCTTACCAGTTTCATTGTTATGTACTCAGTTCTAAGCCCTTATCTTCAACATTTTTTGCCCTGTGTTCTTCTTCTTTTCCTTTGATAATCTTCAGTGTTCTTCATCATCACTGGCACTACTTTCAGTGTTTTGCAGCTCATCTGTTTTTGTTATCTTTATCATCTTCATCATTCTTAAGCTCATTTCTTTCTCCATAAATAGTTTTTGTTCAAGCAAAATTGGTTAAGCTTTGTCACTTTGCAGTAAGTTTCTTCTGACACATTCCTTTGTAAGGGTTTCTCCACTATAGAGATTATATATAGTATCAAAGTGCAGTCATCTTTATATAATACACAAAGAAGTTTCAATGAAATTATTATCTTAGTATGTTAGATTTGAAGGGGTACCTCATTCAGAGGAAGCTAGTTAGCTAGAATAGTCTGAACTTGGCAACAAATGCATAATTAAGTGCCTTTCCAGAGCATGTATTTCTTGAAAGCCACAAAAGAATCTTCTACAGTGGGACCACAAACAGATGTAGGATACTGTTATGAAGCATAAACATACAGGCACTGAAGGAGGTCAACTATCACTTCCTTCCAAGTCTGAGGATCTGAGAGAACTCTGTAGACAGAGTCTCTACAATAATCCAAGCTGAAGACCTTCAGGAGCTTAATAACATTTTATGCCCTTCTTTCATTGCTGTCATCCTTCTCCTTCCAACCACTCTGTTTATGACTATATATGTCTTCAAACAGTTCCGTGAACCCACTTAGGTAGACATGCTTTTCTTCAGCCACTTGCCATTTTTATTAGCACAAATGCAAATTTTTCTCTGGCCTCTTTTATGACTTGTTTTCTCTGCAAGTGGTATCTTGTCATGATTGCATCCACATCTGCTGCAATGGTATTATGTGAAGTATTTTGCTACCTTACACTTTGCAAATAAGCTTTGAACTGATGCCTCTGACACCTGTCTTCTGAGACATATACAATCTTGACCCCATAGCTTAACCCTTAATTCACCACACCTCATATTTTTAGTGTAACTCACTCATGATCCTTAGATGAATTAGGAGTCAAACTGGATGTACATTCATATGAATAAAATGATGCAATCTTAGCAGTACCAAATTGCATTATTTTTCTTTCTTTATAAAATTTTATCAGCTATTGGAGCTGAAGCAAGTTTGAAGGTATTGGATGAATTTCTTGTATTTTTGTGTGTTACATCAACTCAAAACACTTACACTGTAATCATTATTGTATAACTAAACATTTAAAGAAAAATAAATCATGCTGGAAATTAATATGCATATCAGAATATTGCTAATATTACATGCATTATCAAGTAAGTTACAGAGGATTGGAAAGCGTGTTACTTTAAGATTGACGGAAGCAGTAGTGACAGTTGATGACTCTCATTCTAAGATGATCTATGCAAAATTAACTCTGGGAATAAGAGAGACTAGACAAAGGAGAGGAGGGTATTTTTTATATTCATTAATTGATTTTTTCTTATTCACTGCTGATGTGGCATGCTTTTATGAATAAATATTTATTTACGACTAAAAAAAAATAATAGGTAACCACATCATCTAAGTTGATGCAGGTTGATTTTATTACTTCATGCTGTTAGCACTAGGATTACTTAATATTGTAAAATTTTGCAAGAGATAAAATAAGTTTCTGCTAGCTGTGGTTGCTAGATTGTTTTGTTGCAAGCACTCACTACTGCGCTTGGCATGCACATGTTTTGGAATTGCTCTGTTCCTTTAGCATAGAATAAAGATGAAATACAGGTTATTTTGAAAGCCATTTTGAAGCAGATTTTTTTCATTTTTGACAATCAAACATTCCAAAAGCCTACACACTGAACATTAATCTTCATGTTCATACTTCTAAGGAAAAGAATGCTTGCACCATTCTTTTTTCTAAGAGGTGCTTAATATTCAGAATAAAGTAAACATTTGCTATTATTTATTCTATGCATAATGAGCAAACTAAGTAAATAGGAAAAACTACAATAGTTTTGTTTTTCTTTTCCTTTTTTAATTCATCTACAAAACAACCATATTTTTATATGTACAGAAAAGCTAAATATGCTGCATTTGAGATTATTTATAATAATTGTAGCAGTGACTTATTATAATCATATATAGAAAATGCTAGTTTCTCTTGAATTTTTAAGCAGTTTATTTCTGGTAATATTCATGAAATAATGCTATATACAAAGGAATTTGGAGCTTTACCACATCTTTACATCCAGTGTCACTGTGTCAAGTCATGTTCTGATGACTGTGCATCTTGACAATAGACTTACAACATAGTTCTCATTGCAGAAAGCACTGTCATAAAGCTGTTATGTTCAAAGCACACCACTTATCTTTGTGAGCTTTCCATAATCCATTTAGTGTACAAGGATGGTAGTTTCTTAGCAACTGTTTCAACAGTCTAATGACACCAAAATCCATAGGCGCTGTGTCCAGCAACTTGATTGTTATGTCTTTTTATGGAATGGTATGAATACATGTTTCATTCTCCAGCCGCTTGTGGTATGTGTCAGTTGAATAAGATATAACTGGAAGCCTTATCTTAGTGAACTTTTATCCTGTTGGTCTGATTTCCACGTGGAAAACCGTCTTGATTATGTTGCCTGGGGCATGTGGAAAGCTTTTACCACTGCCCTTTGTGTTCGTGGATTTTCATCAGTTACAATACATCACTCTTTACTTACTATGACTTGTTGCAGGTGACTTTCTGGATAGTTCTGGAGTTCTAAGTTGATTCATATTATTTTATTTTCAAATTACATTAAGTACAAGGGTTATCCCCATCTTGGAGAATCTTAATCCATAATCAGAACACATCTATATGATTTGAATGCATGAATATTTTGTGTTGGACAGGGCTGCTAGCCTTTCATAAAGCAACTAATTTTTGGTGGCATCGCATACCTATGAAAAGCCAAATAATATCAAAATGTTATTCTGGTACATGCTGTTCCACCATGACTTTATATTAGCTGTGGCTGATGTGTTAACTTACATTATCAAAATGATTTTAATATAACATACTCAACCCTCTGTATATTTTTTGTCCCATTGAAAATGTGACTTAAGTTATTTTTGTTTATCTTCCATCAAAAATTGGAAGTATTTAACCACTAAAGACAAATAGCATCCCACCTTTGAACAGACAATTGAGACTAGAGTACAAACTGTAGTAACAACATTTCGTAGGAAGAGAGGAATCTGCAGAATAGGATCCACACCATGATGGAATGCACAATCTATTGAATTTGATATTTATTCATAAGCTATTCATGTGAAAGTTGCACTAAAATATTAAGAGCTCATAAGGGTGTCCAAGTCTTTCCTGTGTAAAACTACTTTTCAAGATCTATAGCCAGTTGTGGAAAAGAAGTTGCTTTAAAAGTGAAAATAAGCTAATAAGGGAAAAAATAATGGATTGAAAACAAGTTCTAAAAATATAGTGTAGGAGTGATAACTTAAATGTATCCCTTAAAGTTAGCATTTCAGTTCCAGTAATGGTAAAGTATCTGTATAAACAGCATAATGAAACAGATATCTAGATGAATATAAAAGAAAACAACTTCGAATTTATCCTCCAAATTTAATTATAGTATTAGATCACCCAACCCTCCTTTCAGACCAGTATGCTGTTAAAAGTGGTGCTCAGTAAATGCAGTAAAAATTTTTATCTGTAACAGCTTTTGACAGTTTTTTATAAAGTTTTTCTGATACTAGTCAACTTGTAGTCTATTAGAAATTTGTGAAAGAAACTATATCTGAACTGTGGCTGAGTGTAACAACACAAATCTCCTATTAGTTTCAGCACCTTCTGCCTTTTCTTTCTAGTATACCTCTAACTCTTTCAGTGAGCAAAGCTCAACAGATTTGAACATAATGTTTAAAATTATAAGAAATCTGCTTGGTGTTTTAAAACAAAATTAATGTAAAAGTAATATTTTTCAAAATTCTACAGCATGGATTTGCAGTTACACTGTAGTGACAAATTAATGGATATGAAAGAGACATATTTAGAGTTATTCTTACCTGAAAATTAAATATATTTAATGAGACTTAAACAAATAATGTAAATTTTTCTTGCAATTTTGAACTAGTAATAACTTTACTAAAACAAAAAAGTAATACTAAGGAAAGGCTCTAAAAATTTTTATTTGTAGCTAGGCTATCCAACATTGTCAAAATATGTTAGCTTAGATCTTACCTTTTACAAGTAAATTTTCCAAAGCTACATGTGGTGCCTAACTGTAGTTAGATTATTTCTATCCTTTTTCTATCAATATGAATCTAAATGGCTAAGAGGAATAAGTTCTGTTTTGATACTGACCTGTTAATCTGATTTCATATGGGGCCCAAAAGATGTATGAAATACAGAGTGAACCTAATTTTAATTCTGAATATAATCTTATTTTCGACTTGTGATTTGTCATAGTTGGCATCATTTTTAGTAGCCTGCTATTCAGAAGTTGTTTTCCTTACACCAACTTTATGACATTTTCTGTCTCTGCTTAAAATTAATAGCATGGTGCAAATGGGATTAATTCTCTAGCTGCAGGCAAGTCAAAGTGCACATGTCATGACTTTTCAGAGAATTACATTCAAAATTTAATTAAATTACTTTATTATCATGGTATATGAATAAACTTGGCATAAAAATGTTGTTAACAAATCAAATTTATATAAGTTTAACATTCTTAATTTTATAAGGTAATATTTAAAAAAATCCTCAATCTCACCCTAGTATGAGAATTGTTACATTTATTCTCTAAATATCCCCTCTTCTCTAATTTATTTACCACCCCTCCGAGAACTCCAGAATTTGACATAAATCATTCATTATAATTTTGTTATCACTCAGGCAAAGTATAATTTTTATAGTCTTCGATCATATTTGGTTACAGTGCCATAAAATAGAAAATCAGATCTGTCACATCAGAAATTGTCAATAGTTTTCTCTGATGTTTAATACTATATTATTTATAACCAATAGAAAGCCAAGATTTTAGTCTATAAAGTGATGTATTATATTACTTTGTTTTCTGCACAGAAAATTATCTGTTTTGCTTCCAGTTCAAACTTTATTCCCACTGGAAATACATCAATGAGCTTAATTGAATTTTAAAGGCTCTTACTGCATAGTTTGAAAGCCAGAACAATTATGATAGTTATTGGATATTGTGTTATCCTATGTTTTTAGGTGCATTATTTAATTAAATAAAAAATTATTTAGTGTAGTAGTATCATTAATATAAAAAAGTAGAGTTACGTTTCATCGACAGTCAACAGCATAAAAAAAATCCAGGTAAGTATTATATTTCTTGTTTTTCAAGTGTATTCTTTATCTATTATTATAAATGTTACTTACATTTTAAAATTAGAAATTTATTACATTAGATTAGGTAAGATAAAGAAAACTGATAATAATAATGAAATTTTTCATGATGTACTTGTGAGCATCTCGCAAGTAGCCTGTGCATTATGTAATTAAATAGGGCAATGTGACCTACATGTTTGCTAAGTGATTTACAACTTTTGTGGCAGCATTATTAGTGTGACATGGTTCAAAGGGCAATAAAACAATAAGATTTAAGCTATTGAGGATAAACAAATGTAGTTTCATGTTATAATTTGAAGTCATTCTAGAAAGAAAAAAAGTCTAATTTAGATTTATTTCGTGTTTTTTTATGGCAGTTATGAGGTCGGTCAAGTTGACCAACCTTGTATAAAGTTAAGATAGAGAAAATAACAGATATAATATAAAGTTTTACTGAAAAAACTTATGAAATTTATTGAGGAGGTTTTAGGGATTATGCAAATGAAATTTGACAGTTTTCAGATGAAAATCACATTGCACATGGAGCATTCAACATTTTGACTCCATATATTCATGGAGAAATATTTAGTGAAAATACTTCATTAAAAATTATGTACGTGTTTCTTTTTTGTTTTGTTTTTTGTCTACAAAAGATTCTTAATGTTTACTGAAAGCTTGCAAGATTTCATAAAGATACACAGAACACAAAACTATAAAGGTCAATTTGGGGTCACGAACATGGCTTATTTGACTGATTCTGTAGTTGAAGAGTTAATGTGACTAGCAAGTTTCTGCAAAGGATTAACTTCATTGTATTTCTGCATCAAATAATTTCCTTCATCTTCCTCAGAGAAATGGAACAAGGAAAAGTCTGTTTTTGAACAGAGTCTTGCACAAGAAACGAAAGAAAAGGAATCCCTTGAGGTCAACTATTCATCCCTGAAAGAAGAACACCAACAGATGTTAGATAAAATTGAACATCTCCAATCTACTTGCAGTCAGGTTAGAAGTACTGATAATCCTAGAAAAAAATTGGTAATGTGATTATTTTAGATTATTTTTTGTTTTAAATATCTACTTTAAAGTTCTTATAGTTCTAAAAGATGAAATATGTATTGGCATAAATCTGTTATGTGAGAAAACGTTTTTCTTTGCTGAAATACATCACCTGAAAGCTTGTAATTCACAACTTTGTTAATGCTTTATAAGTAAAACTCAATTTTTACCATATATTTAAATCTTAGAGTTTGTTTTCGTATTCTATTAAGAATGATAAAATTGTTTGTATTTGTTGCAGCTTCAGGAACAGACATACCAGGAAAAGGAGTTGAGAAGGATTCTTGAACTAAAAGTACAAGAACTACAAAAGATAACAGAGGACAAACAGCTTCAGATGGTTTGTCATTACTCCTCTATTTCCTGTTGATTGGGACTAGTTTTTTATATTAAATCTGACTTATGTATAGATACATTTATTTCATAGTATTAAACTTTAAAAGTAAAAGTTATGATAAAAAGAATTAAATGGTTATTCAGAAATACACATTGACATAGTAAGAGCTCTTTCAGCTATTTATATACCTTTGGGAATATTAATAGGTCCTGAATGAGTACACAGCATGTAATAAATTGTTTTTCATACATATCAGGACTACTTGCACAGTGATAATTGAATAATAAAGCACTGATATATAATACATTTTTTTCTTTGGTTTTAATTATTTTTTTATATTCATTTCTAGAAGAGAGCAACTGAATTGTTGCAGGAAAAGGACTCTAAGCTTGAACAACTTGAATCTGTATTGGAACACTTAAAAGAAGACAAAGTTTCTTTAGAAATGAAAATAATAGAGCTTGAAGAACAGAAGGAAGGTGGGTAGATGTCCTTTAATATTCTTTTCAATATTTCTTTTTGACCTTAATAGATCTAACTTTTAAGTAACTTATTAATTGACATGTTCTAAACGTCCTATTAGAATCTTTTGTTTACCCTTACAACAGCTTTGGCCAATCAATATCTCAGAAACTCACAAATTACTGCTCAGACAACATTATTTATTCTGTATTGATTTAGATAGGTTATACTTTTCTTTATCCAATAGTATCTATGCCATTGGCTCTAGCTGTTATTAAAGGTGAGCTTCGTTAATGCTGTGATATTATAAAAGGGTGGCAACAAACTAACAGAGAAGGAAATTAATATTGAAAACAAGACATGGATCATTATATTTTCAATAGGTGATAGTTTCTTAGCAATATAAACTTATACTTTGATATTTACAGAAAATTTCTCAAAAATCTCCCTTTTGTTTATAAGTAAGACTCCTTGGAGTTGCAGAAATGGAAGTTGGAATACTCTTTTGTAGTTCTTTGTGAATTACACTAAATATATGTGACAAAATATCAATTCCAAAATACATATAGGTTAAGAGTTGTTGAAGTACAGTTAGAGTCATCAGAGGTTCTGATTATTTCTGAATAAAATTCTTTGAATGATAAATACAGCAAAGTGTTGCAATTGCATGAAGAAATCCAGAACAAGTATAACCAGAAATGTACAGATTTGCAGAGATCTAAGCAATTATTGAAATGTGATAGAGTTAAAATAATTTTTATACCTAAATAAAGATATAAAATTTTATGAAATATGAGAGATTTCACAGTAATACTGTAAAATATTAAATGTGTTTGAACTTAAAACAGCCATGATTTACATGATATTATTTTTTATAAGTTTTTTAAGATACTTTTGTACTAATTTTTGTAGGTGATGAACAGATAATACAGGAACTCCAAGGAAAAGTTGAAAACCTCTTTGAACAGATAGAAAATGAAAAGCAACCTGTTTTAGATATTGAAAAGGAGCGAGACACATTGCAAGTGAAACTTAATGAGTTACAAAAAGCTGGAGTTATAGATAAGAACAAAATTGAAGAGTTAGAAAATAACTTAGAAGTCACAAAAGAAAAACTAAAGGAGTTACAGAATCATTATGAGCTCGTCCAAGAAGAAAATATTTGTGCAAGAGAAGAATCTGGTGCAAACCTAAAAAAACTTAATGTTATAGAACAACAGCTTTTAGAAACTGTAAACCAACTGCAGGAAACACAGCAAGCATTGAAGGAAAAGGAAGATTCTTTTGCAAATATAAAACAAGCATTTGAGGAAACATCAAACCATGTATCAGATTTTCTATCCAAGCACACGTGTCAGAGTTTTGATGAAGTTAATAGGAAATGGTGTGAAATTCAAGAAAAAACAGAATACATGGAAAAGGAAATGGATTTTTTGAGAACGGAAAAGTCTAATTTTGAAAATACAACATTAAATGTATTAACACAGCTCACAGAATCAGAAGAATCCTTTCAGAAAGAAAGAGAGCAACTTCAGATAGCCTTGAATGAAAAAAGTTCTGAAAGTAATCAACTTCATGCACGAGTATCAGAAAAAGAAGACACCATTAGAAAACTGACAGAAGCACTAGATGGTAAAGAAATGCAGTGCCAATATATGGTTACCCAAAAGGAAGAGCAAGAACGTAGAAGTTTACAGTTAACATCTGAACTTGAAAATAAAAATGACCACATAGAAAGTTTACTCAGAGAGTTGAATAGCAAAAATGTAAGTATTGAGTCTGCTAAATCTGAAATTCATACAGAACATCAGCGTAATGAAGATCTGAACCTGCAACTTAACCAAGTGAAAAGAGAACTTGAAATACTGGAAGAAACTCATTCGTCCAAAGACAAAAAAATTGACTCCAAAGTTGCATCCCTTCTGGAACAGATACATGATTTAGAACTGGAACTATCAAGTGCTCAAAACACAGTTGAACAAAAAGAAAGAAATATGGAAATGTACCAGATGCAATTAGAGGAAATAAAACACGAAAGAGAAATTGAAATTAGAGATTATAAAATGAAAATTGAAAGTTTGGATGAAAAATTAAATGCTGTAGAGAATAAATTTTCTTTTGCTGTCGATACAATAAAGTCTAAGGATGATGAACTGAATAAACTTGTGGAAGATTTTAAATATAAAAACCTTAATCAACTGCAGGAGTATGATCAAAAAATTCAGAAATACCAAGAAGAAAATATACAACTGAAAACTGAGAAGCAATATTTAACTGAGCAACTTCAAATAAGAAATGATAAGTTTATAGAACAACAACAGCTTGTTGAAGAGACCCAAAACCATGTAGAAGAACTCAGTTCTTTGAAATCACAACTTGCCTCATCAAATGAAACACTTGAGAAACTTCAAAATGATATTCAAGTAAAGAATATGGAAATTGTCTCTATAAATGAAGGTAGTGAAAAAGCTTTGAATTCTTTAAAACAGCAGCTAGAGTTAAGCTCCAAAGAAAACAACTCGCTTGCTGCAGAACTTCATACACTTCACTCTTCATTAGCTCAACATCAAGATCAGCTTAGTGGTCTTCAAAACTATATTGCTCAGCTTGAATCAACAAAAGATTCTAGTATTTCTGAGTTAAATTCTTTGAACGATAAGTACAGCAAAGTGTTGCAATCATATGAAGAAATCCAGGAGAAGTATAACCAGAAATGTTCAGACTTGCATAGAACTGACCAGTTACTGAAAGAAGCCACACAGCACCTGGACTTAATGACCCAATACAAAAACGAATCTGATATTAGTTTACAAACAAAGAACAATGAAATTACTTGTTTAAAAGAAAATATCCAAACACTAGAAACAATGGTTGAAGATTTAAAGACAAATTTGGCTTCCAAAGAAGAAGAATGTGTGAAATTATCATATGAAAAAGAAGAGGCTTGTAAACAATTGGAAAGTCAACAGCAAAACAAAGAAGTTTGGGAGAAGGGTGAGCAGAAGAAAAATGACCATATAAATGAACTTCAGAAGACTTTTGAAAATAGTGAACGAGACAATGCAGAGTTAAAATCAAAAGTACAAAACTTATTTCAGGAAGTTCAAACTGAAAGGAAAAAAGCACAGTTAGCTTTAGAACTGGAAGATACATATAAAAAGCATATTGAACAGTTGACCAGTGAAGTAGAATTACTTCAACAGAGTTTACAGAAGT
The DNA here is from genome assembly GCF_000517525.1 of Limulus polyphemus. Classification (NCBI taxonomy): domain Eukaryota; kingdom Metazoa; phylum Arthropoda; class Merostomata; order Xiphosura; family Limulidae; genus Limulus; species Limulus polyphemus. Next base: position 70,916 of record NW_013669597.1, read on the forward strand.
CATCAGAAGAGATCTTACAAGCAGAATCATCTGTGGAACAAACTATGACTTTGAAAGATCAAATTATTCAAGAATGTCAATCAAAACTTGAAGCAGTATATGAAGAACTACAGAAAGAAAAACTATCTACAGAAGCTTTACGAAATCAGTTGATTGACTCTGATTCAAGTCATCTAGCACAAATTGAATGTTTGAAAGCTGAAATTAAGAGTTTAAATAATGAACTTCAAGAAGCCTACTCAAAGTCGCAAGGTACAGAGAGGGAATTACTTGAAAGTCGACAGTCTAGAGAATCCATCAAAGAACAACTGAAAGATTTACTAGGTAGACATGAAATTCTAATGAAAGATAATGAAAGAGATTTACAAGAGTCTAACAAGTTAAATAATTTTCTTCAGGAGGAAGTTGAAAGTCTTAAATCAGATCTGTTATCTACCAAAGAAAAACTTAATTCAGAAATTCAGAAAATTGAAAGTAAATCATCACTGTTGAAGGATAAAAATTGTGAACTAAACATTAAAGTGGAAAAGTTTCAACAGGAAAATGATGTACTGAGTCGTAACCAAGAAGAGTTCCAGAAAATCTTAAAAAATTATGAAGAACAGATTTCTGAGCTAAAAAGTAAAGATGAGGCGAACTGCAAACTTATTAGTGATCTAGAGAAACAAGTGAAAGAAACAAATCACTATATTACTAATACTAAAAACCAGATTGAAAGGCTTCAGTTCTTTGAATCCGAATATCATGGCTTGGTTGGAAAATCTAATGAAATGGAAGAATCCTATAAAGAGCAAGTTCAAAAGCTAGAAGATACTAATAGAAAAGTTACTGATTACATTCAGCAGTTAGAGGAAGATATTAAATCATTGGCTGAAAAACTTGATATAATAGAATGTGAAAAAGCAGAGCTCTTAACTTCTTTAGAAAAAGAAGTTATTGAAAAAGAATCATTCCAAAAACTTGCTGAAGATGCTGAACATAAAATAGAAATTTTACAGATCTCTATTAAGGAACTTGAAGGTGAAAAGATTGAGTCATTGAAGAGGTCAAAAGAGTTTGTAAATAAAAAAGCAAGTTTGGAAGATAAGATTACAGAATTGGATAAAGCTTTAGAAAAATCAGAGTTAAACTTGACCACAGTGCAAAAACAATGTGAAGAAGCTCATAAAAGATTAGTAGATAGTCAAAATGAAAATGCAGGGTTAAATTCCAGTTTGATAGAATCCCAGCAACTAAATAAAACCTTTAATCATGATAAGTATGAACTAGAATTGTACATTCAGAGGATTCAAGCTGAAAAACAGCAACTTTTTGAACAAAATCAGAAATTAGAGGATGATCTTAATAAATCTCAACATGCCAACAAAATACAAAAGGATGAATTAAACAGTCTTAGGATAAAATATGAAGAAATTGAACTTAACTTACAACAAGCAAATGAACACGTGCATGTTTTGCAGTCTGGTGCTGCTGAGCATACACAAAAGTTGTCATTGGAATTAGAATCTTGTCATTCTCAGATTCAAGCATTGCAGACTAAATTTCTTAACAAACAACAAGAGCTGGATGATGCTCATCAGTCTACACAAAAAAAAGATGAGGAAATGAAATACCTAAAACAGGAAATATTTGGTCTTCAAAATGACTTGAAAGATGCAAAGCAAAAGTTGGAGTTCAAAGAAAAAGATTTTCAGACTCTTCAACAAAACAACATTGATAAGGACATTGAGATTTCTAGTTTAGTTGAACAGTTGAGTGCTTTGAATACAGATCATAATTCACAATCCGTGGAGGCAAGTTCATTGTTAACAAAGTTCAAAGAAAAGGAAGAACAATATAATGAACTTTTTGTAGATTTTCAGGAAAATCTGAAGAAAATAGAAAACAAAGAAGAACAAATAACTATACTTCAGACAAAGATGGAAAAGCTAGAGTCAGAGCTTCAAAGTATTAAGAGTACTTTCGAGGAATGTGAAAAATCAAATAAAGAATTAAAAAAGTTCATTGAGAACAAAGAAGAAGACATGAAAGATCTTGAGAAAGAGTTGTCAATCCAAGCAGAGAAAACTAATCAACAAGAATGTCATGCACAAAACCTTGAAACTGAGGTACAACAGCTTCAAGCTGAATTTCAAAAAGGAAAAGAACTGACAAAGAAACAGCAATTACAGATAGCTTCTTTAGAAACTGAAATTTCGCAGTTCAAGCAAATTTCTGATACATTGAACACTGAAAAACAGAAACTGAAGCATGAACTGAATGTACTCTTAGATAATGAGTTTAAGTCATTACAGGCTGAAGTTAATGAAAAAACTTTAAAGGAATGCCAAATGACTGAAGAAATAGAGAACCTTAGAGTCACATTGAAGGAAGTTGAGTCCATTAGAAAAGAACGAGATCATTTATCTTTAGAACTCCAAGAAATGAACAATACACTTCAAGAAAAGAATAATCACCTGCAACACTTAGAAGGAGAAGTAAGCAAGCTTATTACATCAAATCATGAATTAAACAGAAAGAGAGAAGATTCACAAATATTATTAAAAGATTATGAATCATTAAAACTTCAGATAGAGAATATCTTATCAGAAAAAGCTTCTCTGCAGTCTACACTAGATGAAATGAATGGTGAAAAACAGCACTATCAGGAGCTCCCAGATAAGTTGGAAAAATTACAGGGGGAAGTAACATCTCTTCATCAGGCACTAGAAGTAAAAGAATCTTTCTTAGAGGATGCAAGAAAAGAGATTTGTAAACTGGAAGCAAAAAGTAACAGTTTGCTCCAAGAAAAACAGATTTTTGTAAATGATAAAATGAATCTAGAGATGAAAATCAAAGAAAGTGAGAAAGTTATTAAAACATTAACTTCAAATTTAGGTTTAGAAAAAACAAAGAAAGAAGAAATTTTGACTTATGCTAAAAAAAATGAAGAAATTATTAAACAATTAGAAAATCAGCTGAAAGAAGTTGAGACAGATTTTGAAAGTTTTAGATCTTCAGTGGAGAAAGAGAGAAGTGTTTTGAAAGAAAAAAAAGAGAATCATTCTCTCACTGAACAAAGTGCAGTAAGTTTGTCTAAACTACATATCTTACAAGAAATCCAAGAGGAAACAAATTTGAAAGTTGAAGAAGAAACGAGGCAGGAATCTAGCAACTCTGATATAAATATATTAAAGCAAGAAAATGAACATTTGAAACACGAGTTAGAGTCATTCAAAATTAAAACTGGAAAAGCATTGGCTAAGCTTAAACAATTTAAAATGAAAAATGAAAAACTCGAGAATCAATTAAAGGGTTTATCATCTAAGACTATGGTAGATGAAACTCAAATAAAAGCAGAACAACAAATCAGTGAAGAATATCTGAAAGGAAAAGAGCATGTTATAAATAAACTCAAGGAAGAAGTGGCTACAAATTTAGAAGATTATAGGAACTCTCTCCAGCAAATTAAAGAAGAGAGAGATCTTCTTCAAGACACAAACAATTACTTGAAAGAACAATCAAAGAACTTGAATGATGATATTAAAGCACTTGAAAAGAAACTTACAAACTCATCGACAGAAACAAGAAGTTTAAAGCACATAATAGAAGAATTAGAAAAAGAAAAAGAATTATTTGAAAGTAAGTGCAATAGTTTAGAGAAGAAGTGCTTAGAATTTAGTAGTGATTGTGAAGAAGCAAAAGCTCAGTATGAAAGTTATAAACGAGAACTGATTAATCTGAAAGAACATGAACAAATGCTCTCTTCAGATAATGAGTCTTATCAGCAGATTGTTGAGGAATTAAAAACATCTAAACAAGTATTGGAGCAGGAATTAAGGAGAGTTAAAGAAACACATTCCAAAAATATCAGAGAATTTGAAGAAAGAAATGTGCAAGAAACACTCAAGTTGAAGAACTTGGAAGATAATCTTCAAGAACAAGAGGACGAATACCAGAAGTTGTATTCAGATTATGTTGAACTCAGTAAAAACTGTGATCAGCTTGTGATGGAAAAAAATAATTTGAAAGAAAAACTACAGAATGCTCAAAAAGAAAAAGATGATGCAATTCATTTGAAAAAATATGTAGAAGAAACTCTGTCCAAAACACAAACTGAACTTGAATCCTTGAAAACAGTTCATACTAGTCTTAACTGGGGACTTTCAGATACTGAATACACTGATACTCTTCAAATTGAGGCAGATAAACTTCAGAAAGAGAAGGAAACCTTAAAGCAGCATCTTCAGAAATATCAGATGGATTCTTTTCAGCAGTCTGAGAAATTCGCAGATTTTCATGGTCCTGAATCAGTGTCTTCAGATGATTTTGAAAAGTTATGCAGAAAAAATGAAGAGTTCAGTAATGAAATCTGCTCTCTCAAGAAAGAACGAGAACAATTATTAGTTGAGTTAAATAATGTGAAGGAGCAGCTCAACACCACTGAGTGGAAAAATGCTGCAGACATAAAGAAACTAGCATCTGAAAATCTGCACTTCAAGCAAGTAGTTGAAGGACTTACTTCAGAGAATGAAACCTTGCAACAAAAACACTATTATTGTCAAACTAAGTGTCAACAACAGATCAGAGAATGGGAAGTTAGCTATGAATCACTTGAAAAACAATTTAGAACTCTCAGAGAAGAACTTGAGTCTTTAAGAAATGATAATAAAGCCCTATATAATGAAAAGACTCATCACGAGGCATTATGTAATCAACTTCAAGGAGAAAATGATGTTTTCCATCATAAAGTGGAAGAACTGAAGCAATATCTAGCTGATAAAGACTCTCAGCAACAAGCTGGGTCAGTTTCACAAAGTCATTCTTCTAACAGTAGGCAGTTAGAAGAAAATGAGGAGCAGCTAAAATGGGAATTTCAACAGGCGATGCAAAGTCTACATCAACAGGGATTAAAAACTGAAAAGCTCAGTTTGGAAGTTAGTAAAGTAAGTGATGGAGTGAAATTATTTGTATATAATTTGTTTTAAGATATTGTTCATGATTTTTAGTCTTTTTATTTTTTTGCAGCATACCAATAAAAATGTTTATTAAAGTTTTGAATTTCTGTCAGAAGTGAATATTTTATTTATAATAATCAGTGTAAAGTTTTAAGAAAATAGATTTATTGTTTATTTTGATTAAATAAATAGAAGTTTTTAAAAACCAGCTGCTCACTTTATATATTTTACCTGCTAGTCTTTTGGGAATCTCAAGTAGGAGAAGAACTAACATTTTCCAAAATACGTACATTAATTATTTTACTCCAGTCATGACTTTATAAACTTCAGAATCTTCTATTTTTTGAGGAAATGTACAGAATCAAGCTTTGCTTTTGTGTGGTTTTAATATCCTTCTAAAAGCAGTGATACTGAGGACATTAACTATTGAGAATTTTAGTTTTTTGTTACTGTTACTTGCCACTTGTGTGTAATTTCTTTTATTAGTTGTTAGAGGAGAGGAATGGCTTACAGCACCAATTAGCACAAACTCAGAAAGTTCTTCAAGAAAAAGAAAAGGAACTAATAAACCTTCGAGAGATCAGTTTGTCAAGAAAACTCCAAGTACACAAATCAGATCAAATGAAAGAACCAAAAGTCACTGGAGTGGACTTTACATCAATTCAAGTAAGGAAAAAAATACACTTACTTTTTAAGACTGAGAAATTTGTAGAACTTTTTTGTAAATTGAATCCTAAACATGAGTTATGTTTCTAGGAAATAAACTTTTTTTTCGTAATTGGATGTTACTTATTTTTTTGTTTTATAGATGAATTACAGTCAAAGATTTGCTATGTGTTTTCACATTTATTATGGAAAATTTATACATTTTTTTAATATATATATTTTAAAATATAAGCTTCTAAACTTTAGTTTCTTTTTATTTGTGCTTATTTAATTATGGTTAATACCAATATAACTTTCTCAGTTTAAAAGATGTTCAATCCATGTCTGCATTCCTCAAAAGTACCTCCCATATGTATTGTGTGGGTGTGTATTTTAGCCATAAGTATACAGAAAGATACCATAAATTTCAAGGGTTATTAATTATTAATTTGAAAAAAAATATACATCAACTTTTTTTAATTGTAATTAATGTTTCTTGGCTAGCAGTAGATGAGAACATGTACATTCTCCTTTAGAAATGAGTATTTGATATTAGTTATATATTTTAACAGCTTACATGTATTAGTAGGTAAATTATTAATTGTTCAGAGTGTCAAAAGATGTTTAAATCTGTTTCTTCTTAAAAGTGAGACAAGTGCTTGTACTTGAGCTTTTAAATTCTTATTTTTCATAACTTTACCAAATATCTGTTATGCCAAGGAGCCACAACATCATTATTATTTCTTATTTATGTTTCAACTTTATAGTCCTCATAAGAATTTATAATATTTAAGTTTACTCATGAACTTAATATCATTTTAGACAATTTCTTTTATTTAATCTTGTTTATTTTGCAGGTTGATACTTTTTATTCTCATGTCGAGGAAACCTCAAAGCCACCAGTTGAACCTGGTTATGTAGTGCCTGAGTCCCATGACACAAAGATTGTTCTTCTCCAACAAAGGTAATTTGTATTTTCTATATTTAGTGGTATAAAGAAAGATTCTTTAATTTCATGATCGTCATTACCATAGATCGAACTTTTGTTCTCGTTTTTCTAAACTAATTTTATATTGTAATGATATCCAATTAGCTGTCTTAACTGTATCATTTTATCAATGTAGAAAGACTGTTTATTTACTACAGTGATATAGAACTCCTAAATTGCTTAACCCTTTTGCATCAGGTAAGTCAAAATGTGCATGTCAAAACCTTTTATAGAATTACGTTCAAAATTTATTAAAACTACTTTATTATCAATGTACACAAATAAAATTGGCATTTAAACATAGTTAATAAATAAAATTTGAATATTATATAAGTTTCAAGTTTTTAATTGTATAAGGAAATATTTTTAAAAATCCTCAATCTCCCCTACTATGAAAATTGTGACACTTGCTCTCTATGTCTTCCTTACTCTTTAATTTATGTACCACCCTTCTGAGAAATACAGAATTTAACATAAATTACATATTTTTATATAGATATTACTCATGCAAAACAAAATGTTATGGTATTCAATTATATTTGTTTACAAAACCATAAACTAGAAAATCAGACTCGATTGCTACACCCACCTGTCCGTCCTCTATTTCACAAATTGTCAATAGTTCTCTCTGATCTTTTATACTATATTATATATAACCAATAGAAAGCTAAAGTTTTAATCTATCAAATGACATATTACATTGTTTTGGATACGATATCTTACCTCCTCTCACAAAATAGCTTTTCTAGACAAGCACTGCCCTCTATCGGCATAAATTTTCAATGTACGCCACTAGCCTTCCACCTCCCACTTCTGCACAGCCACATGCAAATGATCATGGAGCAGTTCTCCACCAATAGCAACATCACACCACTCCTATCGTAACCAGTGCCCTCTTTACATATGCACTTGTTAATCACCTCTTGATTAGCAGTAGCACTGTACAGACTTGCTGATTTTTGCTCGCAGATTTATCGACATTTTCTGTTATACTACTGACTTAGTTTTTCTTTACTATTTGTTTAAATTTTCATATTTTGGTATTGTGAAAGGTTGCTTTTTTTGTTCTTATTTTCCACTTTTCATGAGCTGTTTTTTTGATTGTATTGTGGACCCCACTCTGTGGCAAGAAGTCTGACCAGGTATACTTTTTTTTTTTTTGAAAATCCACACTGTCCATCCTGTGACCATGCTCAACCTCAATTACGTTGAAGCTCTTCCTCCACGGACCTGATGTATAATTCCAGATGCCACTGGTGTTTGTTGTGTGTTTCCTTTCTATTGTCATCTATGCCTAAACAATTATGTCGGTGGTTTGGGTTATGCACACGTAGAGATGGAGTATTCTGTAGGACTGCTAGTAGTTTTCTCTAGTGTTTTTTTCTTCATAAGTATGTTTGTCCTGGACCATACATGAGTAAAGCAGACAGAGATTGCTGCCCATCTCTGATGGTTTGTGACGGCATTGAGACTCTTCCTACCATGGACCTGATGTACAATTGTAGATGTTGCCAGGTTTTAGTTGAACAATTCTGTCAATGTGATAGCTCTGCTTTTCAAAATAGGGTATTGCAGTCACCCATTGAATTATGATGCGGTCTTCTGGACTCTCCAACACGTTATTCCGTCCTTTCTTCTGGTGGAGTATGGGAGTCCTTACCACTCAGATGAGAGTAGGGCGTTGGCATTCTGCAGGTGTATAGTACTATAGTATAGTGGGTGTATAGCACTTTGTACCACAGATCTGATATACAATTCCAGATGTCACCAGGTTTTGGTTGTTGCACTACGTTGTATTCTGTCTATATATCTGAGTGATTGTTTTTTCCTACTGTGGCATTCCTCCTTCCTACCATCCTCTGAATGTACATTCTGGTGGTCTGGTTTTGGTTGGAAATGGCCCAGTCACAATTTTTATCATGTGTAGATGGCAAGATGCCCTTCCTACCATGGACTTGATGCACAATTCCAGATGCCACCAGGTTTTGGATGAAGCACTTCACCATGTCATGAATATATACACCTGGAAAAAAGTTAAGCACCCCCAAATATTTTTCAGGATTGCTTATTGAAAATAAGGTTTAATTTTCATGATGTTGAGCAATGTTCATAATTTCAAACATAATTAAAAGGATGTGAGCGTTCAGGTGTGACATTTAAATCAGGTGCGTTTTTCAGGCGCCCTTCTTCACGTCCAATATGCACTATTTTCTCGTGCATCAAATCCGTATTTAAGTCCCG
>NW_013669597.1:80681-90237 GCF_000517525.1 Limulus polyphemus
TATATATATATATATATATAATTGCAGTTTGCCCCTACAATCTCAGATGTTCCTCCTACAGATGTACATTCCTAGTGAGTTTGATGTTGATTGGAGATGGTCCTGCAAAGTAAGTCCTCACATGTACTGGCCAGTATCCCTCCTCCTACTGCAGATTGGATGACAAATGCCCACTGCCACCAGGTTTTGGACTGGAGATGCATCCCAGGTTTGTGGACCCTCTTCTTACCATCTGCTGGATGTTGGTTCTCGGTGGATGTGGTGTTCGTTGTAGCTGGACACAGCACGTTTTTCTGCTTGTGTACGGCCAGATATACTCCTCTCACCACAACTAGAAGTACTATAGGAAGATGCTAACTTCCGATACAATATTTTATCTCCTCTCACAAAATAGATAGAATCCCACACTGAACTGATGGAGGGCTGACAAAAAAAAAGATTCCCCTTTAGGAAGCACCCAAAAAGAACCCAGGGGGTGTAGAATCAAAAGAGAAAACATAGCACCTCAGGAGAAGACCACACCACATCTGATCCAAGTATACTCTTCGCTCTTTTATGATAGTGTTGTGAACATAAAATGTGAAAAAACAAAAAGGAGTCACAGAAATTGTATGACCAATGAATTGAACTCCAGGGTGTCATGTGGCTAGGGTGTGACAAACTGTAGTGGTAGTTTGACCTCATCCAAAACCAGGTAGGTAGAGGATCACCTACCTCTTTACTTTGAAATGGGGAATTGGTAGGGAAGATGAGCTTCTGTACCAAAATCCGTCACCACTTGCGCTCACTTCCAACACAACCAACACCAGATCTGCCACAAACCAGCAGACAGTAGGAAGGTAGTACTATATCCTGACACAATGAATACCAATAGATATTTACCTCCTCTCACATTTCCTACCTATTCTCCCCAATTCCAATGATATCTGGTGTTGGTCTTCTGACCAGTCTCAAAGTGATTAAGTAGTGCAGATGTGAGAGGACACTGGTTACGATAGGAGTGGTATTATACTCCTATTGGTGGAGAGCTGCTGCATGATCATTTGCATATGGATATGCAAAAGTGGGATGTGGAATGTTAGTAATGTGCATTGAAAATGTGACAGTAGAGGATAGTGCCAGTCGAGAAAAGCTGTTTTGTGAGAAGAGGTAAATATCTATCGGAAATACATTTTCGGTATAGGAAAATGCTAACTTTCTGCACAGAGAATTCTCTATTCCCTGATCCAGTTTCAAATTTGTTGTCGTAGGAATTACATTGACTAGCTTAGCCGAATTTTTAAGGCTCTTATTGCATAGTTAGAAAACCAGAATTATATTGATAGTTAAAGGACATTGTTTGCATTTTGTGTTATTATTCTGTGTTTTTAGTTGCATTATTTAATTAAATAAAAAATTATTTAATGTAATAGTACCATTAATATAAAAAAGTAGGCTTAAGAGTTATTGACAGTCAAGAGCAAAAAAATAAGAAGGCCAAGTTAAATACAATATTTATTGTTTTATATGTGTATCCTATATTTCATATTATAAATTATTTAACTAAAATGTAAAAATGAGAATCTTATTAGGTTAGATTAGGTAAGATACCAAAAAACATAATAATAATAAAAATTCCTTATGAGGTATGCTTGCGAGTAGCTCGTGGATTACGTAATTCGATATGGTAACATGAGCTGCATGTCCTCCAAGTGACGTACAACTTGTATGGCAGGATTATCAGTTAGAAATGGTTCAAAAGGCAATAAAGCTAAGTAGATGTATGATGTTACAAGCTTTAAACTGTTTAGGGTAAACAATTGTGGTTTCCTGTTACGATGTACACTCATTCCAGAAAGAAAAAAGGGTAATTTAGATTTGTTTTTTAACTTTTTATGGTGATTACGACATTGCTCTAATAGACCAACCCTACATAGAGTTATAGTATAGAAAATAGTGAATGAAATATATAGTTTTCTTTAATAAAACATTTAATATTTGTTTAGGAGGTTGTAAGGATTATGCAAATGAAAATTGAAAATTTTCAGATGAAGAAACATATTTTTAACGTTAACATGAAAATCACTTTACACTCTGAGCAGTCAACATTCTGACTCCATATAATTACAGAAAAAGTTTTAGTAAAACTAATTAAATAAAAATTCTGATTTTTTTTTATGACAAAAGATATTTATTGTTTTCTGAAAACTTGCAGAATTTTATGAAGGTACGTAAAGTACTTTTAAAATTATACTATGTATACCACCATGGTAACATGGTGGTTACAAGATTGTGTAAAATACACAAACCCATTATGAAAGTGTTAACTCCAGTTAATTTTTCTTCATTTTCCTTTTAAACATATCCTTACAAATGTTAAAATAAGGTATCAGATCTATCCTTTGTTTGCCAAAAATCACTGCCCTGAAGGTTTTCTTTCAATATTAAGCCTTGAGTGACTGAGTTAGGCCTATTATGTTCATAAGTTTTAGAAGTACTATTTCTATGCAGTACAAAAACCTGATACAGTACGTATAACACCAAAGCTGTCAAAGCAATGAGGAATGTGAAGAAGAAACATTGGCATTCAAGTATTATTTTACTGAAGGTTATTTATTTTCTAAATGAAATAACCACTGCAACATTCTATGAAACAAGTGTCCCATTCACACTGTCTGTGTAGGCAGTTTAAGTTGTTATGTTCCAGGGCTTGCCCCATAGACACCAAAAGAAATTTTATCTTAAGAATATACAATACTGCAGTGTATAAAAATTTGCAGAATATTTCAGGCCTTTATTGGTTAGGCCTGGCATGGCCAGGTGGTTAGGGTGCTCGACTCGCAATCTGAGGGTCGTGGGTTCGAATCCCCATCACACCAAACATGCTCGCCCTTTCAGCCGTGGGGGCATTAAAATGTGACAGTCAATCCCACTATTCGTTGGGAAAAAGAGTAGCCCAAAAATTGGTGGCGGGTGGTGATGACTAGCTGCCTTCCCTAGTCTTACACTGCTAAATTATGGATGGCTAGTGCAGATAGCCCTTGTGTAGCTTTGTGCGAAATTCAAAACAAAACAAATTTTATTGGTTTGTGGATATTGATAAATATCTATTAAGTGGTACATATGTGAGAAAAATACAGAGGTCAGTTTTTATATTGAAATTACTTTAATAAAATCTATAAAATTTATTTAGTAAGTAACCAACATTTTAAAATTGTTAGTTACACAACTATTTGAATAAGTATCATTCTCTTTTTGTTTTAAAAGAAATAGTTATGCAAAAAATATGGTTATTCCATGTTGTTTACAAGATTATTTTTGGAACTACAGTAAACATGTTTTATGCTTTTATTTGCATAAATATTAGCTTAACAAAACTTTTATGTCACATTAGTTTCTGATGGAGGATTTACAAAAAATAGATTACACAACATAATTAGTAAAATTTCTCAAATATTTAATGTAAAGCCTTTAATAAAAAGCTGTTCTTTGATAATTATTTGATACTGAATGTTATAGATTTAACAAGTGGGTGTACAAGATGTTATTGAACCAAGGTGACTTCATTCTGCAATCAGCATAAGACTCTAAGAAAGTAAATTTCAGCATCATTTATGTATTTCCTAGGCACATGTTCTCTATCTTTAATATTCCTCATTGAAAAAGGAAGATCTCTTATGTTGAAACTGGCAAATGTTCTATTAAACACTATTGTCATTCATTCATTTACTTTCACAGATTTTCTTTCTTAAGGAATGAAGAGACTTTCTGTTGATAATTTATTTTTAATGTAGCTTGGAGGAGGGTAAGATGAAAACTGTTGAATTACAGCGAGCTAATGAAGCCTTAGACAGAGCCCTTAAAGTAGAGCAACAGAGACGCCAACGTGTAGAAGAGGAATTAAACTATGCTCAAGAACAGATAGTTCTTGATGCACAGTCTCCAACCAAAAGAGAGGTTTGTTAGTTCTGAACATTCCTAAAATATTTTTTCTCAATTTTCCTTTTTCTCTATGTTAACTTAAATGTTAAAAGAATATTGATAATATTTTATTTTATTTTTTCTTCACAAATATCTCATGTTTATGGTTCAAGACTTAATGGTCAGATGAAGGAAGAGTTTATTCAAAGACATCCCAATCAATTTGACCATACCAGCTGAATCAAAGACTTGTTAATTGAGTACTGCATCAATAGCGAAACATAAAAAATGGGTACAATGAATTCATTATCTTCAAAGAAGGGTGATTGGAAACATATATAAGAAATAATTAGCTTCAATATTTTGTGAAATTAACAACACAGTAAAGCCAAAAAATGTACAGTGTTGAAATTGAAGCAGATGAATGATTCATTACAAAATTATTTCCCTAGTAATTCTCAAATTAAATAAGCCATTTCTCTAATGAAGAGTAAGTATAAGTATAATACCCAGTATGATACCACCATAGTATAATCCATATAGATTTCATCATGTCATATTTTTCATTAATATTTAGTTTTTTTTCCATTTTAGAAGAAGTGCCAAGCTTCATTCATTGAGATCTGTTGAAATAACCCTAAGTAAACATCTTCTAGAATGAGCCCCCTGTTAGCCATCTTAGGTACAGTAATAAAAGATGCTGGGTTGGCTTGTGTGACAGGTGTTAAAAAACAAAGCCATTACAACACTTATTATTTGGCACAAAAACTTGTGATAATACTAGATAAACTGCTTGCAGAGATTAAAATAATTCATTACAAAGAGATTTGAGTATTATAAGAAATATTAAAAATACAGTAATATAAAAAAAAACTTAATTACAGATGTTTCAGAGTTTTTTATAATTCCTTCATTAACAAATTTTTAAGCAAGAAATTGTTGATGTAGATGGAAGTTTAGAAAGAATGCATGAAGACAATTAAAATACCTTTAAATATGATGGTACAGATTGGAAGAAACGTGTGTACTGAGAAATCAATAAGTCTTGCTATACTAGACTGTGTTTTAATGCCATTTGATGACCTTCCGCCAAATCTTAAGCTACTCTTTTCCCAGCAAATAGTGGGATTGACTGTTGTACTGTCACAACATACAAATTAAACACACAAAACATGACAGATATTATTATTTAAGTCACTGACCTATTGATTTAATTATGACAAGCTTTACATTGAAGCATTTTAAAGGGAAAACAAATGCCTGGCTGTGCAACTCGATCATTGCCTTTCCTCTGGTCAACAACTCAAAATTAAGGACAGTGCCATATAGCTTTGTCATTACTCAAAAACAAAAAAGATGGCCCCCCCACAGCTGATAGAGCGAGCATGATTGGTGGTAATTGGAATCAAACCTGCATTCTTTGAATCATGAGGCAACCACCTTAATCAGTAATCACTAGGCTATGCCACCCCAAAGTTGGAAAATTGGAATAATCAAAAACTAATTTTGATTAGCTGACTGTTTTTGCTACGTTAATGGATTTTATCGTAATTTTGATCAGTTGATTATTTTACATGACACTAATGAATGCGATCGATTCTTATAGGTAATTAAGTTAATTGCCCAGATTTTGTGAAAATGAAGAAAAGTATGATAATTTCACATGTTAAATCTTAGTACCAAGATTCTAAGCTGTACCTAAAAAAGGCTAACTGCCACAGTATTAAGGTCAACGGAATTTAAATACAGAAAACCATGTTCAATATAGCTTGCTAAAGATGGAATATGTATATTCTGAAATGTTCAAAAATTAAATGTTTGTTGCTGAACATAAATGTTCGTTGTTGCTGCTGTCATCCTGTTGTTCATCATTGAACTTCGATTCCCATCGATGAATCTGTGGAAAGCCTTTATGATTAGAAAATCCAATTTTACCATGAAATTCCTTACTATGACACATGCTATAGTAATTGTATTAAGTTTTAATTTACATAACACAGTTCAGTGCTAGTCTAATCTGAAGTAGTGAATCCCATTTGTGTGTGTTTGGTGTACAAATATACAGGAAGCTTTTTTTTAGTGAGAAACTTGAGTTTTTCTTGTCTGTGCACAGACCCCCCCCCCCACCCAAACCATAGACCATACTCTACTGCATGACTGTTGTGCATACCTGATCCTAGAATACCAAAACCTGAATGTTAAAAGTATACCTCTCTTGTAGCCAGAATGTTAAAAGTATACCTCTCTTGTACTAATATGTTGAATTAAGGTGTTGTTAATTTATCAGTTCATAAGTTTTTAATTTGTTTCTTAGTGCATCAATGTTAAAAAGTTTGCCTGATGTTCACTAAATTGGACAGTCCTTCAAATTAAACGTTTTAAGCAGTTCTTGGATGTGTGTGGAGAAAATTTGAAAACTTCTGTGTTCCAATAAAGATGATAAACCTTGTCCTCATTTCAGTAAAACTCACTTTATGATAATAAACAGAAAATGTACGAGTAAATGTAATCAGGCATATTATTTTTTTATGTGTTAATACTTTCAGTATTGTCTACTGTTGGAGGATGACAGACCTCAGATGGTACTAGAAACCAATTATTCCATATGTAAGTATATCAGGTCTAATGTTGTGTCCTAGTGGAGTCTTGTTTAATATTACAATGCTAGTTTCAGAATGTTTAAGAATGTAAATGCAGAGACTACATACTTCAGATATAAAGTAGGATAACCATTGAATATGTTTGGACCTAAATTAGATTTTTTGGTAAATATACAATTTATAATGATAATAAATACTACACAACATAGCTATATAGCAGTTCATTGTGCTGTACACATGTAACCATTGACCTGAGAGCCAGGTTTCACATTAAACTGACTACATTGATCCTGTGATTCAAGATTCATCAGTTTTGTTCTTATATAATGTTATTCATTTCTCATAGTAAGTAATTATCTCATAAAGAGAAATTTGTATTCATCATTTAGGCCAACTTGTATAACTTTGAACAGTCATGTTATTTATTTTTTCATCTATTTACTTCCAACAAATCCATGCAGTTTTTTTTTAACTATTATAAATAGTATTTATCTTACTGTTTATAAAAATTACCTTTGTAACCCTTTTTGGAAATTATGTACAAATGTTTCAAAATGAGCCACGTATCTCTAACTTCATGCCACAACATAGGCCATCATATCTAACTTCATGCCACAACATAGGCCATCATAAGAATCCATTAGTTTCAAATTGCCAGTGGGAGTTTCTGTAAAGCAAAAAGCAACTGTCAAAGTAATTAGTTCATCAAAATAAATAAATAGATACAATCACACATATATGTGTAATTTGTCCTCCATTTTGGTTATCATCTTCCAGGAAGTACTGAGAAAGACTGCATTCCTAGTGGTAGTAGCTAGACTTAGGACTTGGGTATTCTTGATAGAAAGGGTGGTGCACTATCCACTCATCCAGTCTCCCAACCCTGTTAGGACTTGACTGCTTTCAAGAAGGGGTAACCACGTACTGATGACTTCCATGCTAGATTTACTGAGTGTAATATCAGTTGCATGTATGTAGAAGGCTTTTGTCATCTTTCTTTTTCTCATGTGTGGTTCATATACCATTATTTTTGTATTATTCCTAAAGATTCAAAGGAGCAAACACCCCATTTATAAACTCCCTTAATGACGTGGACTCTAGTACATTGGAGAAACAAAATCACCAATGAAACTTAGAATTCAGGATAGTAATATACACTGTAATATCAATCTATCTTGTATAGCTAATGATGTGAGTGAAAAAAGCCATACAGTAAAATGTAAAAATAAGTAATTAATGTGATATAAGCCACACACAAGAAAAATATAGATAAAATAATCTTTATACATTCACCTAACTGATAATACATACTGTCAACCTAGTATAGAAGTCAGAGAAACCTAGATACCTCTCTTGAAAACATTAACATAGGTAGTTATTGAAATCCTAATGGAAGACTCCAGAAGAGTGGATATTCCACTAGCTCTTCCTCAAGAAGAATGAAGGTCAATTTCGGGCTACTACGATAACAAAACCCAGTTCTTCTTCAGACCTGAAGATGACAGCAGATCACCAGCAAAACATAAGATGTAAACTATTGTCTAGTAAGATTATTGTCCAGTTAATAATTCGACTTAGTTAATAACATAGACTACTAATTCCGATACAATATCTTACCTCCTGGCATAAAATAGCTTTTCTAGATTAACACTGCCCTCTAGCGGTGCAAATTTTCAATGCACTCCACTAGTCTTTCATCTTCCACTTCTGCGTATCCACATGTAAATGATCACACAGCAGCTCTCTACGAATAGGAGCAAGACACCACACCTATCATAACCAGTGCCCTCTTCACACCTACACTTGTTAATCACTTCTTGATTGGCAGTAATACTGTTTTTTTATCAGGAATTTGTCAATGTTTTATATTATACTATTGACTTTTTTTTTTAACTTGTTATTAAAATTTTCTCATTTTGGTATTGTGAAAAGTTGCTTTTTTTTTCTTTCAAGTTTTTCTTACTTTCTCAGGGGCCTTTTTGTTATTGTATTGTGGATCTCACTCTGTGGCAAGTGGTGCCTGACCAGACATACTTATTGTTTTTTAAAATCCACACTGTCCATTCGGCAAATGTACTCGATGTTACTTACATCGTAGCCCTTCCTACCATAGACCTGATGTACAATTCCAGATGCTGCCAGATGTTGGTTGTGTGTCTCCATTTTATTGTTATCTGTGACTAAACAATTATGTTGCAGGTTTGGGTTATGTACACCGTAGAGTTGAGGTGTTCCATAGGACTGCTAGTAGTTCTCTCTAGTGGTTTTTTGCTTCATAAATATGCTCGTCCCAGACCGTACACTCGTAGACTAACATGAGTAAAGCAGACAGAGATTGCTGACCATCTCTGCTGCTCCATGGCATTGAGTCTCTTCCTACCTTGGACCTGATGTACAGTTCCAGATGACATCTGATTTTGGTTGATCGACTCCATTGACATTCTTCTGAATGATTATAAAATCAATTCAAATAAAATAATAAAAATATATGATTGATGTTTAAAAATAAGATAAATAATATTGTGTTATAAAATCCTCACTCTAAAAATTTTAGTTTGTAAAATGACATAAATAAAATTCATAATTACTGAAATTTGCTTAACTTAATCTAGTTCACACCATAATAGTCATTCATGAAATTTGATGATGTAAATAGGGCCTGATGAGCCCTGATATTGTGTGAAAGACATCATCGGCACTATATATGGCAGATGTAATACGGTTGACATATATTCTTCTCTCCTTTCACTCATAAGTTCTTAGAATTATTAGCCCTTTAACTATGGCTGCTTTAAATGCACATGGAAATATTACAGCACACTCATATTCCACTGCTGGAATGCGGACCGTACCCTATATGGCGAATCGGCAGTCAATGGGTAAACACTGTGGTCACTCAAACTGCTCTGGGTACAAGAAGACTAGCTAGCTGGTTCACCAGAAAATTTTAAGTTTAATCATTGATAATAATATTAAGAGTTTGATTTACTGTACTCATATACTTGGAGTAGTTAATGACCACATTGTCACTTCAAGAACATCTTTTTAGTTCTCTA
>NW_013669597.1:91081-97327 GCF_000517525.1 Limulus polyphemus
CTTTAACTATGGCTGCTTTAAATGCACATGGAAATATTGCGAGCCACACACTGTATACAGCACACTCACATTCCACTGCTGGAATGCGGACCGTACCCTATATGGCGAATCGGCAGTCAATGGGTAAACACTATGGCCACTCAAACTGCTCTGGGTACAAGAAGACTAGCTAGCTGGTTCACCAGATCTTTTGAATGATATTAAAGTTAAATCAAATAAAATAATAAAGAAAAAAATAATTGGTATTACAAATGAATTAAATATATAATATTGTGTTATTAATCCTTACCTTAAAATCTGGTTTGTAAAATGATATAAATATAATTGACAATAATAGCAATTCACTTACTTAATCTAGTTCACACAACAGAAGTCATTATTCATGGAAGTTTATAATATAAGTAGTGCCTAGTCCACCATTATGTCTGTCATATCCCAGTTAGTCTAGTAAGCCCTGTTATTGTGCGAAAGGCCTTATCAGCCTAATGTTTGACACATTATATTGTATACGTTTTTGCTTTTGCTAATAAGTACTTAGAATTAGTGGTATACAACTGATGCTTAACATTGGAATTACACGAGTGATGTGTAAAGTTGGTGTTATATAAATAATAATTAACATTGGCATTATACAAGTGATGTTTAAAGTTGGCATTGTACATATGACATTTGGCATTCATATTATACAAGTGATGTTTAGTATTGGCATTATACAAGTGATTTTTGATGTTGGTCTTGTACAAGAGATGCTTAATATTTATAATATATCAGTGATTTGTAATTCTTAACACTATTACTTAACAAATTTTGTTGAATCAATTTTTTCATCCATCACATCCCACTTTTTAATGCTAGCTCAGTGTCCATTAGACAAAGAACATTTTAAGTTTAATCATTGATAATAATATTAAGAGTTTGATTTACCATACACATATACTTGGAGTAGTTAATGACCACATTGTCACTTCAAGAACATCTTTTTAGTTCTCTGTGTTTATAACGGAATTCTTTTGTTCATTTAGCTCGGCGTGTGAAAACTCACTGTTACAAATTTAGGAGATGGGTTCGTGGAAGGAGGTTTGTTAGTTTTATGTTTTTATGATTAGCAGTACATTAGCATGTTTTTGAGAGGTGAGCTTTTTTTTCTAATGATGAATAACTGTTGTAAAAATGGTTAAGTATCTTAATGCTTTATGGTAATGTTTTTAGTTAATTTTGTTGTTCCTTTATGATTAATTAAAATTGTATGTGTAATCTACTAAGGAGAAAGTTGAGTGTGCAAAAATATACTTAGATTTCATTTAATTCTTTTGACAAAAGCAAATTTCTCTTTGAATAAGTAAAATTATCTTGTTACTACCTAAGATGTTGTAAGAAGCTTAATCAGAAAACCACTTCTACCACTTTCAATAGCTATTGCATGTTTACTATTTTTAACCCTTCTCCTCATACATGTACATACTTAGTTAATATGTTAACATAACATATTGTTTAAGGACAACACGGGACCTATTGATCAATCAACTGTCCCATCCTCTAAACTAAGATTATTTTAAAAAATCTTAAAGCCAGCCCTTATCATTTGTATAGTTATCAAGCTTTCTCTTAAACTCACTTAAATTTACTATCTCCACAACATCTGAAGGCAACCCATTCCAGAGGCCAACCACCCTGTTAAAAAAATTAAACTGTCTTTGTCATGATATAAAAGACTGTTTGGTTATAATTTTAGTGATAAATTTATATTTGTGAGTGAATATTTTATTATTTTTAAGTTTTGTTATAATAAGAGTTAAAAGCAGACAATTGTAGAAGGTTTTGTTAATAAATAATTGGTGTTGAGAATATAGAAAATGGCCAGACAACTATGTAATAAAGGTATTAATAGTGTGAGGCAAGTACGAAGCAGTAGACAGACAGTATTAGACATATAAAAGCAAAGAGAATATAGTTGGTTTGAAGTTAAGTAGCATAAGACTGATAGACCTTATGACTGACATGGGCCCAACGTTTGATATATATATTAGAGTGAAACTAACAGTGTAAAAAGAAAAAATAAGTTTATTCCATCAAAGTGAAATTCTAAAGTAATTGAATCAGCCTGAGTGCACTTTAACAAAAGGAACATAAGATCTTCAGAAGATAGAAGACCACAATCGTAAATGAATCACACCAGACTAATATTGCGATAGTATTAGAGAAAGTAGTTCGACTTGTCAACTGGGATTCTAAAGTAATTGAACAGGCCTAAGTGGACTTTTGACAAGAAGAGGAGAACTATACATATAATGATTACAATATGCTTATATTGTCTATAGTGTGAATACTATATTGTACATATGTTCAACTTGTTCCGAATCTATATATTATTTGAAAACAAGTAAAATGTGTGCTGTTTATTCATTGTTAAATTTATCGCTAACAAGTCACAGACACCTACTGTAGAAGAATCCTAAGCCCAACAACTACATAGTATATATTTATACTATTAAGAAATATATAAGTAAAAGCCATTTATTTTGACAATTGGCAAAAAAAGACCAGAACCCATATATATTTTTTTTTAAATCTGACAGTCTCAGCTAAAGGTGACTCCTACCTTGCCAAAATTTTTATTTGTGTTTCCTAGTCCTATATTCTCACCATTAAATATGAAAAAAGATTATGCATCAACACTATGAATTCCCTTTACAATCTTAAACACCTCAATCAGATTCTCTCTAACTCTTCATTTTTCAAAAGAAAACAATTTCAAAGATCTTAATCTCTCCTCATATAACAAACCCTCCATTCTAGTAACCTTCCTCTGAACCATTTACAACAATTCAATGACCTTTGTAAAGTAAAAAACCCAAGACTGAACACATTACTCCAAATGTGGCCTAACCAATGAAATTATAACCTCTTTAGACTTGTATTTAATATTTCTGTAGGTACAACCTAAAATCCTATTTGCCCTACCACTAGCAACAGCACACTGCTTGGTATGGCCTAAGAGACTGATCAAGATCATTACACCAAAATCCCTTTCTTTCATGTTAAGGTTATTCCCATCCAAATTATACTTATAATTCAAATTATGATAACCCAAATGCATTATCTTGTATTTATAATAATTATAACCCACCTGTCATTTATTTGTCCAACTCACTAGATCTAAATATTTTTGTAAAGCAGCAGCATCCTCTTCACAGCTAGCAACACCCAAGACCTTAATATCATGAACAAATTTAAGTAATTTATTGACCATTCATTCATCTATGTTCATGATTACCTTCTTAGCATATGTATACAAACATAGTTATTATTTTCATGCTAATACCATCTTGACATACATGTGTAAACATAGTTAGTACCTACTATCTTGGCCTTCAGGTATAAATTAATTTTTTATGTTACAATAGTGATGAGACATCTCTGTCAATATATCGTGATTACATAAGCATCAAAATGTGTACATAAAATGTAAAATCTAGTCTACTATGGTGATATTTTGCTGCCATTTACTGTATGAATAGAATTATTATGATTTTTATGATGTTTTGTGTTTTTTACTCACTATTTAAAGTATTTGTTTATTTTATTTAGTAGTGTGTGTGTGTGTGTGTATATATATGAACAGTCAGATTTTTTTTTTTTACAGAATGTATTGTTATCGTACTTTGAAACGGAAGAGTGCCTTGCAGCTATTGTTTTATGTCTACCTGTTATTCGTCCACGTATGGGCATTTAGCTGTTCATTGTTTTAGGAGTAAAACTTTTGTATGTTTTGAGTACTTAAAAGAATCACTATCCATTGTCTTAATTATTTGACCTAATATTAATATATATGTGAAACTGTACTTTCTTCCAGACAGTGTTCTTTAAGAAATACTTCCTTAATCAGTATTCTAACACATCCAGTCCCAAATAGCCTATTCATAATTTAATGTTGATTTGGAAAATTGTCTCTCTTGCTGTATGATAGCTATTGCTACAAGAGCTTTGTACCTGTTTGTTTTTCTATTGATGTTTTTAGAACTAAATCAAGTCATTTATTGCCATATGTTTTGAGTTTATCAGTGCTCAGTAAAACATTCTTTCATGAAATAGGATTTATGGATTATGAACTATTTATTCAAAAAAATCATTTACTTCATTTTTTAAGCTAAATTATGTTGTTTTATTCTACTCCTGTGTGATTTTGAATCCTGTTATATGTTTTATTAAATCCAGCATGTGACTGTTAATGAGTTGTATTGTGTATAAAATTGGTAGATAGTATGCTTTGTGTATGGTATAAAAGCTCTTTCAGTTAGCCTTTGTTAACTCAAAGTACTGCAGACATAACATTTATTCTAAAATAAAAATGTTTGGTTTGTAAAGAAAATGAAACAAATTATAAGGAAATGCTAATTGTGTTTGAATGATTTAATGAAATTCCTTTGTTTTATTTTCAATGAACTTGTACTGGCTCTTTTTTTAATTTATTTTTAATTTTCTAGATGTAAAATTGGTTGCTTACAAATACAAAGGGTTTTATGTTATAGATGGTACTGAAATATAAGGTGGACAAAAAAAAGGGAAAATAGGGCTGTAGTCTTATTGCATGAATAAAGATGAAACTGTTGCTGAACACCTGTTTGAATATAAGATACTTAATGAAAATTATCTTTTAACTAAATGGCATTTAAGAAAATTGCAAAAAATAACCTAAGTAATTCCAATTTATACATTTATGGTTTCTACATATTTATTGCATTAAGTAAATGGGATTATTGAATATATTCAGACTTTGAAGATTAGATTGTACTAATTTGTATTTCACATTTATTGTAACACTTGTCTGTTTCAAAAATTAACTGTGATCTTTTATTTTCAAGTATATATATACGTATGTATATTATATTGGAAGGCAATGAAACAAACCTGACTAAAAGATAAGTTTTATTCCTTTGCTTAAAGTGGAAGATAAGATCAGTTTGGAATATGTATCTATTAGCCATTTTGTTTACATCTTCAGGCTTTTTTGTAGAATATTAATCAACCATTCAACATGTGTGTAATCAGTTTTAACAAGAATATTTTATTTAGAGAGCAACAATTTAAAATTAATATCAGTGAAAACAGTTTGAGTGTACCACTTTTGATGTTTATCTGGGTAAGAAGTTAAATATTTAAGCTCAAACTTACACATTTTAAGTTATTTTCTTGTCTTGTCTTGTTTATATGTTTAATACTTTTCCAAACTATTTTAACAATTGCTGACTTATTAGTTGTGTCAAAAGTGAACATCAAAAAAAAAGATATCTTAATAGTATGAAAATAGACCTAATTTCAGCATTTATGTGTAAAATAGTTATAATAAAGATTTTTTAAAAATTCATGTATACTGGATGAACCAATATACACCTTATGTAAGACTACAAATCCATTGAGGTATTTTGTATCTTTAAACTTGATATGTTGCTTGTTAAAAATCAAGACTGAATTTTTTTTATACAAATTGGAATTTATTGAAAAGTACAGAATAATGATTGTTATATTATTGACCAACAGAAAGGATATATTATGTATATAAGAAGATTTTTATTGACTGTGCTTAGCATAGACTAGATTGTAAATGAATAAAAACATTTATGTACATATTGTATTTATGCTCTATACTTTTGTCTTACAGTATTGAAAAAATTGCACAAAATAGTAATAGATTATATATTAATATGAATCACAAATTACATACAGAAATCATACAAAGAAAATATACTTAAATAGAAATAAATATTTCATAATTTAAAATTTAGTTAAAATAGCAAAATGTTGCAACTAATAGAAGTTTTCCTTTAAAAATATAAAGTATTTATGTAGTAGATTGGTATAAATTGATTAATTTAAAAGACACGAAACTTGTATTGCATTAAATGTTAAAACAACAATAAAGATTATTGTCAGTTTTCATAGCTTAATCATCACATAAGCATTACATTTCAAGGTCTACAGTTGGATTCTCGTTAAAAAAACTCATTTTATTTTTCATGAAAATTTTTTAAACTACCAATGCTAATTATAATGTCAGTTTTTTACAATACTTTTATTGCAAAATAGCTAATGTATTACTACCTTCTGGTAAGAGTGTAATTTTGTTAAAGTATTCATATCTTTTTATATAAATATAAACCTGAGTGAAATGTTAGTGCATCCTTTACATTAAACAAGCCCGGCATGGCCAGGTGGATGAGGCACTCGACTCACAATCTGAGGTCGCGG
>NW_013669597.1:98275-102577 GCF_000517525.1 Limulus polyphemus
GATAGCCCTCGTGTAGCTTTGCGCAAAATTCCAAAACAAACAAACAAATCTAGCCTAAAAGATCTAACCTCTAGAAACTTGAATGAACGGGGACGACTGTGCAAAAGTTCGTATGGTTCTCATGTCATTGCCACTCTATAGATGAAAATATGGAGGCCATAGCCCTAGTTATTTCCAAACTCACAATTTGGTATGTTTATAGATACAAGATCAAACAAATCTCCAATAACACAGTCAGGAAGAAAATCTAATAATACCAAAGTGGAATACATTTCTTGATGTGTATAACCAGCACACGAAATAAAGACACTGTGAAAGGTAGATTGTCCTACATGTGAAATTATATATACCCTACAAATGTGTTTATGTCTAGAAATAAGTTAAGCATGAGATAAAACATAGTCATTACTTAGTCCATATATCCTATTCCTCTTTGTCTTTCGTTTGTCCTCAAGCCAACTTTAAAAACAATCAAATGTATAAACTAGAGGGGCACTCAGTAAAACGCATACCTCCGCCATGCAGCGTTGATCATATTTGGCTCTAAAAGAATAAGAAAATGTGTCTGGACACGGACATCAATTTTGGCAGAACAATGAGGAATAATATTCTACATAGGTCCACCTAGTTAAATCAAAATTCGCTCATTCTTGACTGAGTTATAGAGCAAAAATAAGGTAAAAATCAGTCCTCACGTTCACATATAGGGATTTTTCGGATTTTCATGACCTTGACTTGCCAAAAACTTATAACTTCTAAGTTGGATCATAGTCCAAATGTATATCAACGAAAAGTCGTTTTCGAGAAATCTTGCTGACAAACACAGGGGTGAAAACATAACCTCCGTCCACCTTCGGTGGCAGAGTTAATAAATTAAAAGTTATAACACATGGAGTACTGGCAGATGTTATTAACATGTTATTCCGGCAGGATAATGCCTCTCCAAACTGGAGTCTTAGCATCTGCAACACTTTCTATTTTTATTTGTCTATTTTTGTGATATTTTTGCTACATCAATACATTTCATTGCGAATAATGAAATGGAATCGTAAGAAATATTTGTCTAAGACTATTCGATTTCTATGTTTATCATTTGAAGCGCTCTCTTTAATCCAAGAGGAAAAACAAGTTAAACTTATTATTATAGAAAACGTCAACTGCTCTCGGAAATTATATTTCAAGGGCGATATTGATGATACGTAAAGAGGTTGACAAATACAACAATGGTTTTCCAGCGCCTTAGAGAACGCTAAAGAGAGAGAAAAGAAAAACCCTCACAAGTTTGTAAAGTGATAAAAGTTTAGTTAAAATCCAATAATATTAATGATATATCAGTTTTCGTGGTGTAGCGGTTATCACGTGCGCTTCACACGCGCAAGGTCCCCGGTTCGATCCCGGGCGAAAACATCTTATTTCCTAGATAATGTATTTTGAAACAACACGTACTACTTTTTTATATAAACAAAAAAGGTTTGTTTGTTTGAAGTTAGGTACAAAGCTACACAATGGGTTATCTGTGCTCTTTCCACCACGGGTATTGAAACCCGGTTTCTAGATTGATAACGTCATGTTGAATCTTGCTAGTCCTCGTCCAAAGGCTGAGTGAGGGAACGTTCATGTGTTGGAAGAAGTGAATTTCTTCATCAATACTTCTGAAGGATGCATACGACCTGTGACTATTGTATAATCAATAGCTGATGTTTTAGAAATAATTACTTCACTTTCTTATTGAGTTACGAACTTATCGGTGGTGCATAGAATATTTGGCATGATAATTTAGCATACTTATTGATCGTGCTATAGAAGGTAAAGCCACTTTTTTATGCATGAGAACAAGAACTAACATTTTATGTGCAGCAAGTCCCATACCAAATGAAGCCAATGACAGTCGAATATATGGTTATCATTTTATCATCGTCCAACTCACAAGCTCAGCGGTAATTGAATTGCCTCGTGTAGTTCGTTATCAAGCAGCTTGGGCCGAAGAACTATAAGATCCAATACTTACGTGGAAAAGAACCCTGCATTGAGCATTATAAGCGCTATTTTATGTATGAATCTAATATCCTGCTTAGCTATAACTTCGATACAGAAAAAGAAACGAAAAAGAGGTTAAATGGGAATTGAGTGAAAACTTCTTCAGCAGCCTTAAACACATTGAGTGCAATTCCACTATAATATATGAAACTGAAAATGAATAAAATTACAAAAGGCTTTTTAGATCATGCGTGATATTTCAACATGATTATTACAACTGTGATAATTATATGCTCTAGGATTTTGTACAACAGGTTGTAAACCCTGATTTTTTAAATATGTAAGTGAACTATCAAGTCTAATATATATGGAAACTAGAAGAACAAATACTTGATTTCATATATGATAAACAGTCGTACTGTGGTGTTTCATGGTTTGAAGCAAATCAATCATACAGTTACCTAATCATTCCAACAATGAAAAGCCCACAGATGTTACACGTTAGAGGACAGATGTAACGACTTTTCGCCGATTGTATGAAAGATGAAAGCTCCTGTGTGAAGATGGCGAAAATCAAGAAGCAGAAAAATGATTGATTGTCTAATAGCAGAAACTGATGTTGTAGTAGCTCACTGAAATTAAACAGAAAGAAGGGCTTTACTTAGACTCGAGAAAAGAAACTATATTACAAATATGAGTTTAAAAATGATGAATGTTTATTGATGGAAGGCAGAACACACACACAGTCACCTACTAAATCTCGAGTGGAAAACATGAACAAGACTTCATAATTAGTATTGGTACGTTTTATATGTCTGAAAACGCAAAAACTGCAGTCCTAATCCACACTCTTTTTAATAGTTCACCAAGTACGAAATTGGATCCCAAAATTCTGGATCTGTATCTACCACTTGCGACACTCATCAAAGAAACCTTACACTGAATGTGGCTTTGAATAGAATACAGCTATCTCCTGAAGCAGCAGTAAACAACCTTTATGACTCATGCTACAGAGAGGTACATTAAGGGTGACAGGATAAAAGTGGCCTAATGGAGGGTTCAATTTTGAAGCTGCGATACTATTTAACATTCTCATTTGTGGGTGCATTATAACATTGACAGTTAACTCTCTTATTCGCTTCAAAAGCAGACCAAGCCCAACCTACGATGGGTGCTGTGACTGTTTACCTTTTCGCTACTCAATTTCCCAAATTAAGGATATTTACCGTGGATGCGCTAATATGGGACTGACAGTCAACTCTTACTATAAGGTCCATAAAGAGTAGTCTAAGAGTTAGCTGTGGGTGCAGATGACTAGTTTCCGTTCTATCAGTTCAAAATTATGGATGGCTAGGCGCAGATATCCCCCGTTTATTTTTGTGCGACTCTTCTCTGAAGTTCTAGTTTCGAACATGCCAAATTCGAATGAGATTAAGTGTCAAACTGAACGACACATTATACGACACAAGAGGTGAACGCGCGGACCACAATAATTCAGGAATAGCGTTGCTGCAAAAACGTGCTTTGCATTGTGGGAGGCCGTGTACCAACAATACTCGGAATTACAGTCCGGATACTTTAACATTAGGCCAAACCTAAACTCGTATTACAGGGACAACATGTACAATTAAAATTTACGTTTACGATTTTTTGTCTAAGATTAAGTAAACACCATTATACGAAATTTCCCAGGTGCCACGAGAAATAGCTAACAAAAAAGACGTTGCTACTTTAGAGCTGCCTCACCATTTTCTAAAGATGCTACGAAATACAGTCCACAACGTCGTATTTATCTGTTGTGTCACTCACTCAAAATCGTGAGGAGTTTAAAAATGCACGCATTTAAAGCCTATATATAGGTAGCCATAGTTGACTACTTCAATCAAACCAAAGGGAAGTTACAAGTGTTAGCTTCCCATACCTCAAATTTAAGAAGAGTAAACCATGGTCTGAGATACTTCGCCCAAAAAAAGGATCATACTTTGTAAGTTGGTACATTGTAATTAAACGATTGAATATAAATATAATATTTTATAAAACCTTTGGCGTTGTAACCCAGCTTGAGCTCCATTGATAGTGTACATGTTGAAACAGTTTTATATCCTTTTATTATTCGTGAAACATACTAGAAAAGTTATAAATGTGTTCAAACATCAACAATATTATTGTGCTATAGTAAGAATGCCTTTTTTCAAGCTGGCGAAGCTTGTTCATAATTAACTATAATTGTTTTCCGATATGAGTATTAGGCGGCTTATTCTCTTTTTTAACATTTCATTCTTTATCTAGTCCCAACCGACCTGATCAGCTCTTGATTGAAGAATT
>NW_013669597.1:103506-105346 GCF_000517525.1 Limulus polyphemus
TAAGAGCTGACTGTCAGTCATATATTAGCGCATCCACGGTCCCACAATGCAAAGCACGTTTTTGCAGCAACAGGCCGTGAACCAACAATACTTGGAATTACAGTCCGGATACTTTAACATTAGGCCAAACCTAAACTCGTATTACAGGGACAACATGTACAATTAAAATTTACGTTTACGATTTTTTGTCTAAGATTAAGTAAACACCATTATACGAAAATGGTGAGGCAGCTCTAAAGTAGCAACGTCTTTTTTGTTAGCTATTTCTCGTGGCACCTGGGAAATTACCTGCCTCACCATTTTCTAAAGATGCTACGAAATACAGTCCACAACGTCGTATTTATCTATTGTGCCACTCACTCAAAATCGTGAGGAGTTTAAAAATGCATGCATTCAAAGCCTATATATAGGTAGTCATGGTTGACTACTTCAATGAAACCAAAGGGAAGTTAGAAGTGTTAGCTTCCCATACCTCAAATTTAAGAAGAGTAAACCATGGTCTGAGATACTACGCCCGAAAAGGGATCATACTTTGTAAGTTGGTATATTGTAATTAAACGATTGAATATAAATATAATTTTTCATAAAACCTTTGGCGTTGTAACCCAGCTTGAGCTCCATTGATAGTGTACTTGTTGAAACAGTTTTATATCCTTTTATTATTCGTGAAACATACTAGAAAAATTATAAAGGTGTTTCAAACATCAACAATATTATTGTGTTATAGTAAGAACGCCTTTTTTCAAGCTGGCGAAGCTTGTTCATAATTAACTATACTTGTTTTCCGATGTGAGTATTAGGTGGCTTATTCACTTTTTTATAATTTCATTCTTTATCTAGTCCCAACTCACCTGATCAGCTCTTGATTGAAGTATACTCGTCGTCGTCAATGTTAAAAGAGCCTTGGGGTAGAAATCCGTAGTTATCTGCACCTATTTCATACAGCGTAGTAAAATAATTGTATAGTCCTTAACTTCTAACGTGGCTTAGTATAAAAACACACCTTAGTTCATTTGCCCGAATTAGAACTGAGAAGATACAAAACGAAACTACACTTAAGATGAATCTTCTCCTAAATATAATTACCGTCAAAACCATAGTATCTCAAAAAGAAAAGGAAAAAATGACTACATTAGTTATATAACTAATAAAACGATGGCCAAAAGCCATAAAGATCAATCTATTATCCTTCCACAAATCGAGAACACAAGAGTGTCAGAATTTAAAATATACAAGACTCTGCCAATTGACAAAATAATAGGTTGTTACTTTTACTTCTTAATGGCATAAATATATATTGTGTTGTTGTTGGGCTTAGGATTCTTCGACAGTAGGTGTCTATGACTTATTAGCGATAAATTCAACGACAAATATACATCACGCACTTCACTTGTTTTCAAAATCTTTATATATTCGGAACAAGTTAAACGTATTGTTGCGTCAGCGAGTCACGTGACCACTGTGGCGCCCTCTAGTTTCTAGAACTATCTTGTGCATTCCCCTCCTTTATATATACCAGCCCACCCTACATCGAGCAATTACTAGAGCATTCCCGAAAGACCCACCTCAAGATAGATAGTGAGTAACTGAACTGCAGTCGAAAGTATTGTTGACGTTCGTTGATTAGCGTTTGTTTTAACGCGATTGTTGAAGTTGAGTGTATCGCAGAGTTATATTCGGAAAGAATAAACCAGTTTTATTAAGTAAAGACTTGTGTCGTTAAAGTTTCGTTGGAACGAAGTTACGGAAAAAATTAATTAACAAACGGAGACGTAACAATATGATGGATATAACATTTAATATTATATATTTATTATTAATGTATATAAATAAAAGCTGG